>NC_091198.1:36569179-36800012 GCF_040958095.1 Procambarus clarkii
CACCACTACCCTCCTCCTCTGCACCACTACTCTCCTCCTCCTCTGCACCACTACTACCCTCCTCCTTTGTACCACAACCCTCCTCTTTCCCTGCATCACTAACCTCCTCCTCTGCACCACTACCCTCCTCCTCTGCACTACTACCATCCTCCTCGTCTGAACCACTACCCTCCGCCTCTGCACTACTACCCTAATCCTCTGCATCACTACCCTCCTCCTCCTCCTCTGCTCCACTACCATCCTCCTCCTTTGCACCACTACCCTCCTCCTCTGCACCACTACCCTCCTCCTCTGCACCACTACTCTCCTCCTCCTCTGCACCACTATCCTCCTCCTCCTCTGCACCACTACCCTCCTCCTCCTCCTCTGAACCACAACCCTCCTCCTCTGCACCACTACCCTCCTCCTCTGCACCACTCCCCTCCTCTTCTTCTGCACCACTACCCTCCTCCCCCTCTGCACCACTACCCTCCTCCTCCTCCTCCGCACCACAACCCTCCTCCTCTGCACCACTACCCTCCTCCTCTGCACCACTACCCTCCTCCTCCTCTGATCCATTACCCTCCTCCACCTCTGCACCACTTTCCTCCTCCTCCTCTGCACCACTACCCTCCTCCTCTGCACCACTACCCTCCTCAACCTCTGCACCACTACGCTCCTCCTCCTCTGCACCACTACCCTCCTAATCTGCACCATACCCTCCTCCTCTGCCCCACTAACCTCCTCCTCCTCTGCACCACTACCCTCCTCCTCCTCTGCACCACTACCCTCCTCCTCCTCTGCACCACTACCCTCCTCCTCTGCACAACTACCCTCTTCCTTCTCTGCTCCACTACCCTCCTCCTACTCTGCACCACTAACCTCCTCCTCCTCTGCACCACTACCCTCCTCCTCCTCTGCACCACTACCCTCCTCCTCCTCTGCACCACTACCCTCTTCCTCTGCACTACTACCCTCTTCCTTCTCTGCTCCACTACCCTCCTCCTACTCTGCACCACTACCCTCCTCCTACTCTGCACCACTACCCTCCCCCTTCTCTGCACCACTACCCTCCTCCCCTGAACCACTACCCTCCTCCTCTGCATCACTACCCTCCTCCTCCTCTTCTGCACCACTACCCTCCTCCTCCTCCTCTGCACCACTACCCTCCTCCTCCTCTGCACCACTACGCTCGTTCTCTGCACCACAACCCTCCTCCTCCTCCTCTGCACCACTACCCTCCTCCTCCTTTGCATCACCACCCTCCTCCTCCTCCTCTCCACCACTACCCTCCTCCTCCTCTGCACCACTACTTTCCTCCTCCTCTGCACCACTACCCTCCTCCTCCTCTGCCCCTCTACCCTACTTCACTTCTGCACCACTACCCTCCTCCTCCTCCTCCTCTGCACCACTACCCTCCCCCTCCTTTGCACCACTACCCTCCTCCTCTGCACCACTACCCTCCTCCTCTGCACCACTACCCTCCTCCTCTGCACCACTACCCTCCTCCTCTGCACCACTACCCTCCTCCTCAGCACCACTACCCTCCTCCTCTTCTGTACCACTACCCTCCTCCTCTGAAACCACTACCCTCCTCCTCTTCTGTACCACTACCCTCCTCCTCTGCACCACTTCCCTCCTCCTCTGCATCACTACCCTCCTCCTCTTCTGTACCACTACCCTCCTCCTCTGCACCAAAACCATCCTCTTCTGCATCACTACCCTCCTCTTCCTCTGCACCAATTCCCTCCTCCTCCTCTGCACCACTACCCTCCTCCGCCTCTGCACCACTACCCTAATCCTCTGCATCACTACCCTCCTCCTCCTCCTCTGCACCACTACCCTCCTCTTCCTCCTCTGCACCACTACCTTTCTCCTCTGAACCACTACCCTCCTCTTTCTCCTCTGCACCACTACCCTCCTCCTCCTCTGCACCACTACCCTCCTCTTCCTCCTCTGCACCACTACCCTCTTCCTCCTCTGCACCACTACCCTTCACCTCCTCTGCACCACTACCCTCCTCCTCCTCTGCACAACTACCCTCCCCGTCTGCACCACTACCCTCCTCCTCTTCGGCATCACTACCCTCCTCCATCCTTGCACCACTACCCTCCTCCTCTGCACCACAACCCTCCTCCTCCTCCTCTGCACCACAACCCTCATCCTCTGCACCACAACCGTCTTCCTCTGCACCACTACCCTCCTCCTCTGCACCACTACACTCCTCTTTCTCTGCACCACTACGCTCCTCCTCCTCTGCACCTATACCCTCCTCCTCCTCTGCACCACTACCCTCCTCCTCTGCACCACTTCCCTCCTCCACCTCTGCACCACTACCCTCCTCCTCTGCACCACTACCCTCCTCCTCTGCACCACTACCCTCCTCCTCTGCACCACTACCCTCCTCCCCCCTTTGAACCACTACCCTCCTCTTCCTCAGCACCACAACCCTCCTCCTCCTCTGCACCACTACCCTCCTCCTCCCCTGCACCACTACCCTCCTCTTCCTCTGAACCACTACCCTCCTCCTCCTCCTCTGCACCACTACCCTCCTCCTCCTCTGCACCACTACTCTCCTCCTCCTCTGCACCACTACCCTCCTCCTCCTCTGCCCCTCTACCCTACTTCACTTCTGCACCACTACCCTCCTCCTCCTCCTCCTCTGCACCACTACCCTCCCCCTCCTTTGCACCACTACCCTCCTCCTCTGCACCACTACCCTCCTCCTCTGCACCACTACCCTCCTCCTCCTGTGCACCACTACCCTCCACCTTTGCACCACAACCCTCCTCTTTCTCTGCACCACTAACCTCCTCCTCTGAAACCACTACCCTCCTCCCCTTCTGTACCACTACCCTCCTCCTCTGCACCACTTCCCTCCTCCTCTGCATCACTACCCTCCTCCTCTTCTGTACCACTACCCTCCTCCTCTGCACCAAAACCATCCTCTTCTGCATCACTACCCCTCCTCCTCTGCACCACTACCCTCCTCTTCTGCATCACTACCCTCCTCCTCCTCTGCACCACTTCCCTCCTCCTCCTCTGCACCACTACCCTCCTCCGCCTCTGCACCACTACCCTAATCCTCTGCATCACTACCCTCCTCCTCCTCCTCTGCACCACTACCCTCCTCTTCCTCCTCTGCACCACTACCTTTCTCCTCTGAACCACTACCCTCCTCTTTCTCCTCTGCACCACTACCCTCCTCCTCCTCTGCACCACTACCCTCCTCTTCCTCCTCTGCACCACTACCCTCTTCCTCCTCTGCACCACTACCCTCCTCCTCCTCTGCACCACTACCCTCCTCCTCCTCTGCACAACTACCCTCCCCCTCTGCACCACTACCCTCCTCCTCTTCGGCATCACTACCCTCCTCCATCCTTGCACCACTACCCTCCTCCTCTGCACCACAACCCTCCTCCTCCTCCTCTGCACCACAACCCTCATCATCTGCACCACAACCGTCTTCCTCTGCACCACTACCCTCCTCCTCTGCACCACTACACTCCTCTTTCTCTGCACCACTACGCTCCTCCTCCTCTGCACCTATACCCTCCTCCTCCTCTGCACCACTACCCTCCTCCTCTGCACCACTTCCCTCCTCCTCCTCTGCACCACTACCCTCCTCCTCTGCACCACTACCCTCCTCCTCTGCACCACTACCCTCCTCCTCTGCACCACTACACTCTTCCTCCTGTGCACAACTACCCTCCTCTGCACCACTATCCTCCTTTTCGGCATCACTACCCTCCTCCATCCTTGCACCACTACCCTCCTCCTCTGCACCACAACCCTCCTCCTCTGCACCACTACCCTTCTCCGTTGCACCACTACCCTCCTCCTCCTCTGATCCACTACCATCCTCCTCCTCCTCTGCCCCACTTCCCTCCTCCTCTGCACCACTACCCTCCTCCTCTGCACCACTACCCTCCTCCTCCTCTGATCCATTACCCTCCTCCACCTCTGCACCACTACCCTCCTCCTCATCTGCACCACTACCCTCTTCCTCCTCTGCTCCACTACCCTCCTCAACCTCTGCACCACTACCCTCCTCCTCTGCACCACTACCCTCCTCAACCTCTGCACCACTACCCTCCTCCTCCTCTTCACCACTACCCTCCTAATCTGCACCATACCCTCCTCCTCTGCACCACTAACCTCCTCCTCCTCTGCACTACTACCCTCCTCCTCCTCTGCACCACTACCCTCCTCCTCCTCTGCACCACTACCCTCCTCCTCTGCACAACTACCCTCTTCCTTCTCTGCTCCACTACCCTCCTCCTACTCTGCACCACTACCCTCCTCCTCTGCACAACTACCCTCTTCCTTCTCTGCTCCACTACCCTCCTCAACCTCTGCACCACTACCCTCCTCCTCTGCACCACTACCCTCCTCAACCTCTGCACCACTACCCTCCTCCTCCTCTGCACCACTACCCTCCTAATCTGCACCATACCTTCCTCCTCTGCACCACTAACCTCCTCCTCCTCTGCACTACTACCCTCCTCCTCCTCTGCACCACTACCCTCCTCCTCCTCTGCACCACTACCCTCCTCCTCTGCACAACTACCCTCTTCCTTCTCTGCTCCACTACCCTCCTCCTACTCTGCACCACTACCCTCCCCCTTTTCTGCACCACTACCCTCCTCCCCTGAACCACTACCCTCCTCCTCTGCACCACTACCCTCCTCCTCTGCACCACTACCCTCCTCCTCCTCTGCATCACTACCCTCCTCCTTCTCCTCTGCACCACTACCCTCCTCCTCCTCCTCTGCACCACTACCCTCCTCCTCCTCTGCACCACTACGCTCGTCCTCTGCACCACAACCCTCCTCCTCCTCCGCCTCTGCTCCACTACCCTCCTCCTTCTTTGCATCACCACCCTCCTCCTCCTCCTCTCCACCACTACCCTCCTCCTCCTCTGCACCACTACTCTCCTCCTCCTCTGCACCACTACCCTCCTCCTCCTCTGCCCCTCTACCCTACTTCTCTTCTGCACCACTACTCTCCTCCTTCTCTGCACCACTACCCTCCTCCTCCTCTGCACCACTACCCTCCCCCTCCTTTGCACCACTACCCTCCTCCTCTGCACCACTACCCTCCTCCTCAGCACCACTACCCTCCTCCTCTTCTGTACCACTACCCTCCTCCTCTGCACCACTACCCTCCTCCTCTTCTGTACCACTACCCTCCTCCTCTGCACCACTTCCCTCCTCCTCTGCAACACTACCCTCCTCCTCTTCTGTACCACTACCCTCCTCCTCTGCACCAAAACCATCCTCCTCTGCATCACTACCCTCCTCCTCTGCACCACTACCCTCCTCTTCTGCATCACTACCCTCCTCCTCCTCCTCTGCACCACTACCCTCCTCCTCTGCACCACTACTCTCCTCCTCCTCTGCACCACTATCCTCCTCCTCCTCTGCACCACTACCCTCCTCCTCTCTGCACCACTACTCTCCTCCTCCTCCGCACAACTACCCTCCTCCTCCTACGCACCACTACCCTCCTCCTCCTCCTCTGCACCACTACCCTCCTCCTCCTCTGCACCACTATCCTCCTTTTCCTCTGCACCACTGCTCTCCTCCCCCTCTGCACTTTACCCTCCTCCTCCTCCTCTACTCCACTACCATTCCTCCTCCTATGCACCACAACCCTCCTCCTCTGCACCACTACCCTCCTCCGTCTGCACCACTCCCCTCCTCCTCTTCTGCACCACTACCCTCCTCCCCCTTTGCACCACAATCCTCCTCCTCCTCCTCTGCACCACAACCCTCCTCCTCTGCACCACTACCCTCCTCCTCTGCTCCACTACTCTCCTCCCCCTCTGCACTTTACCCTCCTCCTCCTCCTCTGATCCACTACCATCCTCCTCCTACTCTGTCCCACTTCCCTCCTCCTCTGCACCACTAACCTCCTCCTCTGCACCACTACCCTCCTCCTCCTCTGATCCACTACCCTCCTCCTCCTCTGCACCACTACCCTTCTCCTCCTCGGCACCACTACTCTCCTCCCCCTCTGCACCACTACCCTCCTCCTCCTCCTCTGCTCCACTACCATCCTCCTCCTCTGCACCACTACCCTCCTCCTCTTCTGCACCACTACCCTCCTCCCCCTCTGCACCACTACCCTCCTCCTCCTCCTCAGCACCACAACCCTCCTCCTCTGCACCACTACCCTCCTCCTCTGCACCACTACCCTCCTCCTCCTCTGATCCACTACCATCCTCCTCCTCCTCTGCCCAACTACCCTCCTCCTCTGCACCACTACCCTCCTCCTCTGCACCACTACCCTCCTCCTCTGCACCACTGCCCTCCTCCTCTGCACCACTACCCTCCTCCTCTGCACCACTGCCCTCCTCCTCTGCACCACTACCCTCCTCCCCCCTTTGAACCACTACCCTCCTCCTCCTCAGCACCACAACCCTCCTCCTCCTCTGCACCACTACCCTCCTCGTCCCCTGCACCACTACCCTCCTATTCCTCTGAACCACTACCCTCCTCATCTGCACCACTACCCTCCTCTGCCTCTGAACCACTACCCTCCTCTTCCTCCGCTGCATTACTACCCTCCTCCTCTTCTGCACCACTACCCTCCTCCTCTGCACCACTACACTCCTCTTTCTCTGCACCACTACCCTCCTGCTCCTCTGCACCACTACCCTACTCCTCCTGTGCACCACTACCCTCCTCTTTTGAACCACAACCCTCCTCTTTCTCTGCACCACAACCTCCTCCTCCTCTGCACCACAACCCTCCTCCTCTGCACCACTACCCTCCTTCTCCTCTGCACCACTTCCCTCCTCCTCTGCACCACAACCCTCTTCCTTTGCACCACAAACCTCTTCCTCTGCACCACTACCCTCCTCCTCTGCACCACTACACTCCTCTTTCTCTGCACCACTACGCTCCTCCTCCTCTGCACCACTACTCTCCTCCTCCTCTGCACCACTACCCTCCTCCTCTGCACCACTACCCTCCTCATCCTCTTAACCACTACCTTTCTCCTCTGCACCACTACCCTCATCCTCCTCTGCAACACTACCCTCCTCCTCTGCACCACTACCCTCCTGCTCCTCTGCACCACTACCCTCCTCCTCCTGTGCACCACTACCCTCCTCCTTTGCACCACAACCCTACTCTTTCTCTGCACCACTAACCTCCTCCTCCTCTGCACCACTACCATCCTCCTCGTCTGAACCACTACCCTCCTCCTCTGCACCACTACCCTCCTCCTCTGCACCACTATCCTCCTCCTCCTCTGCACCACTACTCTCCTCCCCCTCTACACCACTACCCTCCTCCTCCTCCTCTGCTCCACTACCATCCTCCTCCTTTGCACCACTACCCTCCTCCTCTGCACCACTACCCTCCTCCTTTGCACCACTACTCTCCTCCTCCTCTGCACCACAACCCTCCTCCTCTGCACCACTACCCTCCTCCTCTGCACCACTACTCTCCTCCCCCTTTGCACCACTACCCTCCTCCTCCTCCTCTGCTCCACTACCATCCTCCTCCTTTGCACCACTACCCTCCTCCTCTGCACCACTACCCTCCTCCTTTGCACCACTACCCTCCTCCTCTCTGCACCACTACTCTCCTCCTCCGCACCACTACCCTCCTCCTCCTACGCACCACTACCCTCCTCCTCCTCCACCGCACCACAACTCTCCTCCTCTGCACCACTACCCTCCTCCTCTGCACCACTATCCTCCTCCTCCTCTGATCCACTACCCTCCCCCTCCTCTGCACCACTACCCTCCTCCTCTGCACCACTACTCTCCTCCCTTTCTGCACCACTACCCTCCTCCTCCTCCTCTGCTGCACTACTATCCTCCTCCTCTGCACCACTACCCTCCTCCTCTTCTGCACCACTACCCTCCTCCCCCTCTGCACCACTACCTTCCTCCTCCTCCTCTGCACCACAACCCTCCTCCTCTGCACCACTACCCTCCTCCTCTGCACCACTACCCTCCTCCTCCTCTGATCCACTACCATCCTCCTCCTCCTCTGCCCCACTACCCTCCTCCTCTGCACCACTACCCTCCTCCTCTGAACCAATAACCTCCTCCTCTGCACCACTACCCTCCTCGTCTGCACCACTACCCTACTCCTCCATTGACCCTTCTCCCCCCTTTGAACCACTACCCTCCTCCTCCTCAGCACCACAACCCTCCTCCTCCTCTGCACCACTACCCTCCTCCTCCTCTGCACCACTACCCTCCTCTTCCTCTGAACCACTACCCCCCTCCTCCTCTGCACCACTACCCTCCTCCCCCCTTTGAACCACTACCCCCTCCTCCTCAGCACCACAACCCTCCTCCTCCTCTGCACCACTACCCTCCTCCTCTGCATCACTACCCTCCTCTTCCTCTAAACAACTACCCTCCTCCTCCTCCTCTGTACCACTACCCTCCTCTTCCTCTGAACCACTACCCTCCTCCTCCTTCTCTGCACCACTACCCTCCTCCTCTTCTGCACCACTACCCTCCTCCTCTGCACCACTACACTCCTCTTTCTCTGCACCACTACCCTCCTGCTCCTCTGCACCACTACCCTCCTCCTCCGGTGCACCACTACCCTCCTCCTTTGCACCACAACCCTCCTCTTTCTCTGCACCACTAACTTCCTCCTCCTTTGCACCACTACCCTCCTCCTCCTCTGCACCACTACTCTCCTCCCCCTCTGCACCACTACCCTCCTCCTCCACCTCTGCTCCACTACCATCCTCCTCCTTTGCACCACTACCCTCCTCCTCTGCACCACTACCCTCCTCCTCTGCACCACTACTCTCCTCCTCCTCTGCACCACTATCCTCCTCCTCCTCTGCACCACTACCCTCCTCCTCTCTGCACCACTACCCTCCTCCTCCTCCGCACCACTACCCTCCTCCTCCTACGCACCACTACCCTCCTCCTCCTCCTCTGCACCACAACCCTCCTCCTCTGCACCACTCCCCTCCTCCGCTGCACCACTACCCTCCTCCTCTTCTGCACCACTACCCTCCTCCCCCTCTGCACCACTACCCTCCCCCTCCTCCTCCGCACCACAACCCTCCTCCTCTGCACCACTACCCTCCTCCTCTGCACCACTACCCTCCTCCTCCTCTGATCCACTACCATCCTCCTCCTCCTCTGTCCCACTTCCCTCCTCCTCTGCATCACTACCCTCCTTCTTCTGCACCACTACCCTACTCCTCATCTGATCAACTACCCTCCTCCTCCTCTACACCACTACCGTATCCTCTGCACCACTACTCTCCTCCCCCTCTGCACCACTACCCTCCTCCTCCTCCTCTGCTCCACTACCATCCTCCTCCTCTGCACCACTACCCTCCTCCTCTTCTGCACCACTACCCTCCTCCCCCTCTGCACCACTACCCTCTTCCTCCTCTTCTGCACCACAACCTTCCTCCTCTGCACCACTACCCTCCTCCTCTGCACCACTACCCTCCTCCTCCTCTGATCCACTACCATCCTCCTCCTCCTCTGCCCCACTACCCTCCTCCTCTGCACCACTACCCTCCTCCTCTGCACCACTAACCTCCTCCTCAGCACCACAACCCTCCTCTTCCTCTGCACCACTACCCTCCTCCTCCTCTGAACCATTACCCTCCTCCTCCTCCTCTGCACCACTACCCTCCTCATCTTCAGCCCCACTACCCTCCTCCTCTGCACCACTACCCTCCTCCTCTGCACCACTAACCTCCTCCTCTGCACCACTACCCTCCTCCTCTGCACCACTACCCTCCACCTCCTCTGCACCACTACCCTCCTCTTCCTCTGAACCACTACCCTCCTCCTCCTCCTCTGCACCACTACCTTCCTCTTCCTCTGAACCACTACCCTCCTCCTCGTCCTCTGCACCACTACCCTTGTCCTCTTCTGCACCACTACCCTCCTCCTCAGCACCACAACACTCCTCTTTCTCAGCACCACTACCCTCCTGCTCCTCTGCACCACTACCCTCATCCTTTGCACCAAAACCCTCCTCTTTCTCTGCACCACTAACCTCCTCCTCCTCTGCACCACTACCCTCCTCCTCCTGTGCACCACTACCCTCATCCTTTGCACCAAAACCCTCCTCTTTCTCTGCACCACTAACCTCCTCCTCCTCTGCACCACTACTATCCTCCTCCTGTGCACCACTACCCTCATCCTTTGCACCAAAACCCTCCTCCTCTGCACCACTACCATCCTCCTCGTCTGAACCACTACCCTCCTCCTCTGCACCACTACCCTCCTCCTCCTCTGCACCACTACCCTTCTCCTCCTCTGCACCACTACTCTCCTCCCCCTCTGCACCACTACCCTCCTCCTCCTCCTCCTCTGCTCCACTACCATCCTCCTCCTTTGCACCACTATCCTCCTCCTCTGCACCACTACCCACCTCCTCTGCACCACTACTCTCCTCCTCCTCTGCACCACTATCCTCCTCCTCCTCTGCACCACTACCCTCCTCCTCTCTGCACCACTACCCTCCTCATCCTCCGCACCACTACCCTCCTCCTCCTACGCACCACTACCCTCCTCCTCCTCTGCACCACAACCCTCCTCCTCTGCACCACTACCCTCCTCCTTTGCACCACTTCCCTCCTCCTCTTCTGCACCACTACCATCCTCCCCCTCTGCACCACTACCCTCCTCCTCCTCCTCCGCACCACAACCCTCCTCCTCTGCACCAGTACCCTCCTCCTCTGCACCACTACCCTCCTGCTCCTCTGCACCACTACTCTCCTCCCCCTCTACACCACTACCCTCCTCCTCCACTGCTCCACTACCATCCTCCTCCTCTGCACCACTACCCTCCTCCTCTTCTGCACCACTACCCTGCTCCCCCTCTGCACCACTACCCTCCTCTTCCTCCTCTGCACCACAACCCTCCACTGCACCACTACCCTCCTCCTCTGCACCACTACCCTCCTCCTACTCTGATCCACTACCATCCTCCTCCTCCTCTGCCCCACTACCCTCCTCCTCTGCACCACTACTCTCCTCCTCTGCACCACTACCCTCCTCCTCTGCACCACTACCCTCCTCCTCTGCACCACTACCCTCCTCTGCACCACTACCCTCCTCCTCCTCTGATCCACTACCCTCCTCCTCCTCTGCACCACTACCCTCCTCCCCCCTTTGAACCACCACCCTCCTCCTCCTCAGCACCACAACCCTCCTCCTCCTCTGCTCCACTACCCTCCTCCTTCTCCTCTGCACCACTACCCTCCTCTTCCACTGAACCACTACCCTCCTCCTCCTCGTCTGCACCACTACCCTCCTCCTCTGCACCACTACCCTCCTCCTCTGCACCACTACCCTCCTCTGCACCACTACCCTCCTCCTCCTCTGATCCACTACCCTCCTCCTCCTGTGCACCACTACCCTCCTCCCCCCTTTGAACCACTACCCTCCTCCTCCTCAGCACCACAACCCTCCTCCTCCTCTTCACCACTACCCTCCTCCTCCTCTGCACTACTACCCTTCTCTTCATCTGCATCACTACCCTCCTCCTCGGCACCACTACCCTCCTCCTCCTCTGCACCACTACCCTCCTTCTCTGCACACATTCAATCCAACACCTCTGCACCACTAACCTCCTACTCCTCTGCACGACTACCCTCCTCCTCCTCTGCACAATTACCCTCCTCTTCTGAACCTCTAACCTCCCACTCCTCTGCACCACTACCCTCCTCCTCCTCTGCACCAATACCCTCCTCCTCCTCGGCAACACTTCTCTCCTCCTCCTCTGCACCGCTACCCTCTTCCTCCTCTGCACCACTACCCTCCTCCTCCTGTGCACCACTACTCTCCTCCTTTTTACCACAACCCTCCTCTTTCTCTGCACCACTAACCTCCTCCTCCTCCTCTGCACCTCTACCCTCCTCCACTGCACCACTACCCTCCTCCTCCTCTGCACCACTACCCTCCTCCTCCTCTGCACCACTACTCTCCTCCCCCTCTGCACCACTACCCTCCTCCTCCTCCTCTGCTCCACTACCATCCTCCTCCTTTACACCACTACCCTCCTCCTCTGCACCACTACCCTCCTCCTCTGCACCACTACTCTCCTCCTCCTCTGAACCACTATCCTCCTCCTCCTCTGCACCACTACCCACCTCCTCTTCTGCACCACTACCCTCCTCCCCCTCTGCACCACTACCCTCTTCCTCCTCCCCTGCACCACAACCTTCCTCCTCTGCACCACTACCCTCCTCCTCTGCACCACTACCCTCCTCCTCCTCTGATCCACTACCATCCTCCTCCTCCTCTGCCCCACTACCCTCCTCCTCTGCACCACTACCCTCCTCCTCTGCACCACTAACCTCCTCCTCTGCTCCACTACCCTCCTCCTCTGCACCACTACCCTCCTCCTCCACTGATCCACTACCCTCCTCCTCCTCTGCACCACTACCCTCCTCCCCCCTTTGAACCACTACCCTCCTCCTCCTCAGCACCACAACCCTCCTCTTCCTCTGCACCACTACCCTCCTCCTCCTCTGAACCACTACCCTCCTCCTCCTCCTCTGCACCACTACCCTCCTCATCTTCTGCCCCACTACCCTCCTCCTCGGCACCACTACCCTCCTCCTCTGCACCACTAACCTCCTCCTCTGCACCACTACCCTCCTCCTCTGCACCACTACCCTCCTCCTCCACTGATCCACTACCCTCCTCCTCCTCTGAACCACTACCCTTCTCCCCCTCTGCACCACTACCCTCCACCTCCTCTGCACCACTACCCTCCTCTTCCTCTGAACCACTACCCTCCTCCTCCTCCTCTGCACCACTACCTTCCTCTTCCTCTGAACCACTACCCTCCTCCTCGTCCTCTGCACCACTACCCTTGTCCTCTTCTGCACCACAACCCTCCTCCTCTGCACCACAACACTCCTCTTTCTCTGCACCACTACCCTCTTGCTCCTCTGCACCACTACCCGTATCCTTTGCACCAAAACCCTCCTCTTTCTCTGCACCACTAACCTCCTCCTCTGCACCACTACCCTCCTCCTCCTGTGCACCACTACCCTCATCCTTTGCACCAAAACCCTCCTCTTTCTCTGCACCTCTAACCTCCTCCTCCTCTGCACCACTACCCTCCTCCTCCTGTGCACCACTACCCTCATCCTTTGCACCAAAACCCTCCTCTTTCTCTGCACCTCTAACCTCCTCCTCCTCTGCACCACTACCCTCCTCCTCCTGTGCACCACTACCCTCATCCTTTGCACCACTACCCTCCTCCTCTGCACCACTACCCACTTCCTCTGCACCACTACTCTCCTCCTCCTCTGCACCACTATCCTCCTCCTCCACTGCACCACTACCCTCCTCCTCTCTGCACCACTACCCTCCTCATCCTCCGCACCACTACCCTCCTCCTCCTACGCACCACTACCCACCTCCCCCTCTGCACCACAACCCTCCTCCTCTGCACCACTACCCTCCTCCTCTGCACCACTTCCTTCCTCCTCTTCTGCACCACTACCATCCTCCCCCTCTGCACCACTACCCTCCTCCTCCTCCTCCGCACGACAACCCTCCTCCTCTGCACCAGTACCCTCCTCCTCTGCACCACTACCCTCCTCCTCCTCTGATCCACTACCATCCTCCTCCTCCTCTGCCCCATTTCCCCCCTCCTCTGCACCACAACCCTCCTCCTCTGCACCACTACCCTCTTCCTCCTCTGATCCACTACCCTCCTCCTCCTCTGCACCACTACTCTCCTGCTCCTCTGCACCACTACTCTCCTGCTCCTCTGCACCACTACTCTCCTCCCCCTCTGCACCACTACCCTCCTTCTCCTCCACTGCTCCACTACCATCCTCCTCCTCTGCACCACTACCCTCCTCCTCTTCTGCACCACTACCCTCCTCCCCCTCTGCACCACTACCCTCCTCCTCTTCCTCTGCACCACAACCCTCCTCCTCTGCACCACTACCCTCCTCCTCTGCACCACTACCCTCCTCCTACTCTGATCCACTACCATCCTCCTCCTCCTCTGCACCACTACCCTCCTCCTCTGCACCACTACCCTCCTCCTCTGCACCACTACCCTCCTCTGCACCACTACCCTCCTCCTCCTCTGATCCACTACCCTCCTCCTCCTCTGCACCACTACCCTCATCCCCCCTTTGAACCACCACCCTCCTCCTCCTCAGCACCACAACCCTCCTCCTCCTCTGCTCCACTACCCTCCTCCTTCTCCTCTGCACCACTACCCTCCTCTTCCTCTGAACCACTACCCTCCTCCTCCTCATCTGCACCACTACCCTCCTCCTCTGCACCACTACCCTCCTCCTCTGCACCACTACCCTCCTCTGCACCACTACCCTCCTCCTCCTCTGATCCACTACCCTTCTCCTCCTGTGCACCACTACCCTCCTCCCCCCTTTGAACCACTACCCTCCTGCTCCTCAGCACCACAACCCTCCTCCTCCTCTTCACCACTACCCTCCTCCTCCTATGCACTACTACCCTTCTCTTCATCTGCATCACTACCCTCCTCCTCCTCCTCGGCACCACTACCCTCCTCCTCCTCTGCACCACTACCCTGCTTCTCTGCACACATTCAATCCAACACTTCTGCACCACTAACCTCCTACTCCTCTGCACGACTACCCTCCTCCTCCTCTGCACAATTACCCTCCTCTTCTGAACCTCTAACCTCCCACTCCTCTGCACCACTATCCTCCTCCTCCTCTGCACCAATACCCTCCTCCTCCTCGGCCACACTTCTCTCCTCCTCCTCTGCACCACTACCCTCTTCCTCCTCTGCACCACTACCCTTCTCCTCCTGTGCACCACTACCCTCCTCCTTTTTACCACAACCCTCCTCTTTCTCTGCACCAATAACCTCCTCCTCCTCTGCACCACTACCCTCCTCCTCCTCTGCACCACTACTCTCCTCCCCCTCTGCACCACTACCCTCCTCCTCCTCCTCTGCTCCACTACCATCCTCCTCCTTTACACCACTACCCTCCTCCTCTGCACCACTACCCTCCTCCTCTGCACCATTTCTCTCCTCCTCCTCTGTACCACTATCCTTCTCCTCCTCTGCACCACTACCCTCCTCCTCTCTGCACCACTACCCTCCTCATCCTCCGCACCACTACCCTCCTCCTCCTACGCACCACTACCCTCCTCCTCCTCCTCTGCACCACAACCCTCCTCCTCTGCACCACTACCCTCCTCCTCTGCACCACTACCCTCCTCCTCTTCTGCACAACTACTATCCTCCCCCTCTGCACCACTACCCTCCTCCTCCTCCTCCGCACCACAACCCTCCTCCTCTGCACCACTACCCTCCTCCTCAGCACCACTACCCTCCTCCTCTGATCCACTACCATCCTCCTCCTCCTCTGTCCCACTTCCCCCCTCCTCTGCACCACTACCCTCCTCCTCTGCACCACTACCCTCCTTCTCCTCTGATCCACTACCCTCCTCATCTGCACCACTAACCTCCTCCTCTGCTCCACTACCCTCCTCCTCTGCACCACTACCCTCCTCCTCCACTGATCCACTACCCTCCTCCTCCTCTGCACCACTACCCTCCTCCCCCCTTTGAACCACTACCCTCCTCCTCCTCAGCACCACAACCCTCCTCTTCCTCTGCACCACTACCCTCCTCCTCCTCTGAACCACTACCCTCCTCCTCCTCCTCTGCACCACTACCCTCCTCATCTTCTGCCCCACTACCCTCCTCCTCTGCACCACTACCCTCCTCCTCTGCACCACTAACCTCCTCCTCTGCACCACTACCCTCCTCCTCTGCACCACTACCCTCCTCCTCCACTGATCCACTACCCTCCTCCTCCTCTGAACCACTACCCTTCTCCCCCTCTGCACCACTACCCTCCACCTCCTCTGCACCACTACCCTCCTCTTCCTCTGAACCACTACCCTCCTCCTCCTCCTCTGCACCACTACCTTCCTCTTCCTCTGAATCCACTACCCTCCTCCTCGTCCTCTGCACCACTACCCTTGTCCTCTTCTGCACCACTACCCTCCTCCTCTGCACCACAACACTCCTCTTTCTCTGCACCACTACCCTCTTGCTCCTCTGCACCACTACCCTCATCCTTTGCACCAAAACCCTCCTCTTTCTCTGCACCACTAACCTCCTCCTCCTCCTCTGCACCACTACCCTCCTCCTCCTGTGCACCACTACCCTCATCCTTTGCACCAAAACCCTCCCCTTTCTCTGCACCTCTAACCTCCTCCTCCTCTGCACCACTACCCTCCTCCTCCTGTGCACCACTACCCTCATCCTTTGCACCAATACCCTCCTCCTCCTCTGCACCACTACCATCCTCCTCGTCTGAACCACTACCCTCCTCCTCTGCACCACTACCCTCCTCCTCCTCTGCACCACTACCCTTCTCCTCCTCTGCACCACTACTCTCCTCCCCCTCTGCACTACTACCCTCCTCCTCCTCCTCTGCTCCACTACCATCCTCCTCCTTTGCACCACTACCCTCCTCCTCTGCACCACTACCCACTTCCTCTGCACCACTACTCTCCTCCTCCTCTGCACCACTATCCTCCTCCTCCACTGCACCACTACCCTCCTCCTCTCTGCACCACTACCCTCCTCATCCTCCGCACCACTACCCTCCTCCTCCTACGCACCACTACCCACCTCCTCCTCTGCACCACAACCCTCCTCCTCTGCACCACTACCCTCCTCCTCTGCACCACTTCCTTCCTCCTCTTCTGCACCACTACCATCCTCCCCCTCTGCACCACTACCCTCCTCCTCCTCCTCCGCACGACAACCCTCCTCCTCTGCACCAGTACCCTCCTCCTCTGCACCACTACCCTCCTACTCCTCTGATCCACTACCATCCTCCTCCTCCTCTGCCCCATTTCCCCCCTCCTCTGCACCACAACCCTCCTCCTCTGCACCACTACCCTCTTCCTCCTCTGATCCACTACCCTCCTCCTCCTCTGCACCACTACTTTCCTGCTCCTCTGCACCACTACTCTCCTCCCCCTCTGCACCACTACCCTCCTTCTCCTCCACTGCTCCACTACCATCCTCCTCCTCTGCACCACTACCCTCCTCCTCTTCTGCACCACTACCCTCCTCCCCCTCTGCACCACTACCCTCCTCCTCTTCCTCTGCACCACAACCCTCCTCCTCTGCACCACTACCCTCCTCCTCTGCACCACTACCCTCCTTCTACTCTGATCCACTACCATCCTCCTCCTCCTCTGCCCCACTACCCTCCTCCTCTGCACCACTACCCTCCTCCTCTGCACCACTACCCTCCTCTGCACCACTACCCTCCTCCTCTGCACCACTACCCTCCTCTGCACCACTACCCTCCTCCTCCTCTGATCCACTACCCTCCTCCTCCTCTGCACCACTACCCTCATCCCCTCTTTGAACCACCACCCTCCTCCTCCTCAGCACCACAACCCTCCTCCTCCTCGGCACCACTACCCTCCTCCTCCTCTGCACCACTACCCTGCTTCTCTGCACACATTCAATCCAACACTTCTGCACCACTAACCTCCTACTCCTCTGCACGACTACCCTCCTCCTCCTCTGCACAATTACCCTCCTCTTCTGAACCTCTAACCTCCCACTCCTCTGCACCACTATCCTCCTCCTCCTCTGCACCAATACCCTCCTCCTCCTCGGCAACACTTCTCTCCTCCTCCTCTGCACCACTACCCTCTTCCTCCTCTGCACCACTACCCTCCTCCTCCTGTGCACCACTACCCTCCTCCTTTTTACCACAACCCTCCTCTTTCTCTGCACCAATAACCTCCTCCTCCTCTGCACCTCTACCCTCCTCCTCTGCACCACTACCCTCCTCCTCCTCTGCACCACTACCCTCCTCCTCCTCTGCACCACTACTCTCCTCCCCCTCTGCACCACTACCCTCCTCCTCCTCCTCTGCTCCACTACCATCCTCCTCCTTTACACCACTACCCTCCTCCTCTGCACCACTACCCTCCTCCTCTGCACCACTGCTCTCCTCCTCCTCTGTACCACTATCCTTCTCCTCCTCTGCACCACTACCCTCCTCCTCCTCTCTGCACCACTACCCTCCTCATCCTCCGCACCACTACCCTCCTCCTCCTACGCACCACTACCCTCCTCCTCCTCCTCTGCACCACAACCCTCCTCCTCTGCACCACTACCCTCCTCCTCTGCACCACTACCCTCCTCCTCTTCTGCACAACTACCATCCTCCCCCTCTGCACCACTACCCTCCTCCTCCTCCTCCGCACCACAACCCTCCTCCTCTGCACCACTACCCTCCTCCTCTGCACCACTACCCTCCTTCTCCTCTGATCCACTACCCTCCTCCTCCTTTGCACCACTACCCTCCTCCTCCTCTGCAGCACTACTCTCCTCCCCCTCTGCACCACTACCCTCCTCCTCCTCCTCTGCTCCACTACCATCCTCCTCCTCTGCACCACTACCCTCCTCCTCTGCACCACTACCCTCCTCCTCCTCTGATCCACTACCATCCTCCTCCTCCTCCTCTGCCCCACTACCCTCCTCCTCTGCACCACTACCCTCCTCCTCTGCACCACTACCCTCCTCCTCTGCACCACTACCCTCTTCCTCTGCACCACTACCCTCCTCTGCACCACTACCCTCCTCCTCCTCTGATCCACTACCCTCCTCCTCCTCTGCACCACTACCCTCCTCCTCCTCTGCACCACTACCCTCCTCCTCCTCGGCAACACTTCTCTCCTCCTCCTCTGCACCACTACCCTCTTCCTCCTCTGCACCACTACCGTCCCCTTCCTCTGCACCACTACCCTCCTCCTCCTTAGCACCACTACCCTTTTCCTCTGAACCACTTCCCTCATCCTCCTCAGCACCACTACCCGCCTCCTCTGCACCACTACCCTCCTCCTCCTCTGCACCACTACCCTCCTCCTCCTCTGCACCACTACCCTACTCCTCTGCACCACTACCCTCCCCCACTGCACCTCTACTCTCCATATCCTCTGCACCACTACCCTCCTCTGCACCACTACCCTCCTTCTCTGCTCCACTACTCTCCTTCTTCTATGCACCACTACCCTCCTCCTCCTTTGCACCACTACTTTCCTCCTCTGCACCACTACCCTCCTCCTCCTTTGCACCACTACCTTCCACCTCCTCTGCACCACTACCTTCCACGTCCTCAGCACCACTACCCTCCTCCTCCTCCTCTGCACCACTACCCTCTTCCTCTACACCACTACCATCCTCCTCCACACCACTACCCTCCTCCTCCTCCTCTGCACCACTACTCTCCTCCTCCTCTGCAACACTACCCTCCCCCTCCTTTGCACCACTACTTTAATCCTCTGCAGCACTACCCTCCTCCTCCTCTGCACCACTACCCTCCTCCTCTGCAACACTACCCTCCTCCTCTGCATCACTACCCTCCTCCTCCTCTGCACCACTACCCTCCTCCCCTGCAACACTACCCTCCTCCTCTGCATCACTACCCTCCTCCTCCTCTGCACCACTACCCTCCTCCTCCTCTGCATCACTACCCTCCTACTTCTCTGCACCACTACCCTAATCCTCTGCTCCACTATCCTACTCCTCCTCCTCTGCACCACTACCCTCCTCCTCCTCCTCTGCACCACTACCCTCCTCTTCCTCTGCATTACTACCTTCCTCCTCCTCTGCACGCCTACCCTACTCTTCCTCCTCTGCACCACTACCCTCCTCCTCCTCTGAACAACTACCCTCCTCTTCCTCCTCTGCATCACCACCCTCCTCCTCCTCTCCACCTCTACCCTCCTCCTCCTCTGCACCACTACCCTCCTCCTCTGCACCACTATCCTCCTCCTCTGCACCACTATCCTCCTCCTCCTCTTAACTACTACATTCCTCCTCTGCACCACTACCCTCCTCCTTCTCTGCACCACTACCCTCCTCCTCCTCTAAACCTCTACCCTCCTCCTCTGCACCACTACACTCCTCTTTCTCTGCACCACTACCCTCCTCCTCCGCTGCACAACTACCCTCCTCCTCTGCACCACTACCCTCCTCCTCTTCTGCACCACTACTCTCCTCCCCCTCTGCACCACTACCCTCCTCCTCCTCCTCTGCTCCACTACCATCCTCCTCCTTTACACCACTACCCTCCTCCTCTGCACCACTACCCTCCTCCTCTGCACCACTACTCTCCTCCTCCTCTGTACCACTATCCTCCTCCTCCTCTGCACCACTACCCTCCTCCTCTCTGCACCACTACCCTCCTCATCCTCCGCACCACTACCCTCCTCCTCCTACGCACCACTACCCTCCTCCTCCTCCTCTGCACCACAACCCTCCTCCTCTGCACCACTACCCTCCTCCTCTGCACCAATACCCTCCTCCTCTTCTGCACAACTACCATCCTCCCTCTCTGCACCACTACCCTCCTCCTTCTCCTCCGCACCATAACCCTCCTCCTCTGCACCTCTCCCCTCCTCCTCTGCACCACTACCCTCCTCCTCTGATCCACTACCATCCTCCTCCTCCTCTGTCCCACTTCCCCCCTCCTCTGCACCACTACCCTCCTCCTCTGCACCACTACCCTCCTCCTCCTCTGATCCACTACCCTCCTCCTCCTCTGCACCACTACCGTCCTCCTCCTCTGCAGACCAACTCTCCTCCCCCTCTGCACCACAACCCTCCTCCTCCTCCTCTGCTCCACTACCATCCTCCTCCTCTGCACCACTACCCTCCTCCTCTGCACCACTACCCTCCTCCTCCTCTGATCCACTACCATCCTCCTCCTCCTCTGCCCCACTACCCTCCTCCTCTGCACCACTACCCTCCTCCTCTGCACCACTACACTCCTCCTCTGCACCACTACCCTCTTCCTCTGCACCACTACCCTCCTCTGCACCACTACCCTCCTACCCTCCTCCTCCTCTGATCCACTGCCCTCCTCCTCCTCTGCACCACTACCCTCCTCCTCGTCTGCACCACTACCTTCCTCCTCCTCGGAAACACTTCTCTCCTCCTCCTCTGCACCACTACCCTCTTCCTCCTCTGCACCACTACCGACCCCTTCCTCTGCACCACTACCCTCCTCCTCCTTAGCACCACTACCCTTTTCCTCTGAACCTCTACCCTCATCCTCCTCAGCACCACTACCCGCCTCCTCTGCACCACTACCCTCCTCCTCCTCTGCACCACTACCCTCCTCCTCCTCTGCACCACTACCCTTCTCCTCTGCACCACTACCCTCCCCCACTGCACCTCTACTCTCCATATCCTCTGCACCACTACCCTCCTCTGCACCACTACCCTCCTTCTCTGCTCCACTACTCTCCTTCTTCTATGCATCACTACCCTCCTCCTCCTTTGCACCACTACTTTCCTCCTCTGCACCACTACCCTCCTCCTCCTTTGCACCACTACCTTCCACCTCCTCTGCACCACTACCTTCCACCTCCTCTGCACCACTACCCTCCTCCTCCTCCTCTGCACCACTACCCTCTTCCTCTACACCACTACCCTCCTCCTCCGCACCACTACCCTCCTCCTCCTCCTCTGCACCACTACTCTCCTATTCCTCTGCACCACTACCCTCCCCCTCCTTTGCACCACTACTTTAATCTTGTGCAGCACTACCCTCCTCCTCCTCTGCACCACTACCCTCCTCCTCTGCAACACTACCCTCCTCCTCTGCATCACTACTCTCCTCCTCCTCTGCACCACTACCCTCCCCCTCCTTTGCACCACTACTTTAATCCTCTGCAGCACTACCCTCCTCCTCCTCTGCACCACTACCCTCCTCCTCTGCATCACTACCCTCCTCCTCTGCACCACTACCCTCCTCCCCTGCAACACTACCCTCCTCCTCTGCATCACTACCCTCCTCCTCCACTGCACCACTACCCTCCTCCTCGTCTGCATCACTACCCTCCTCCTTCTCTGCACCACTACCCTAATCCTCTGCTCCACTACCCTCCTCCTCCTCCTCTGCACCACTACCCTCCTCCTCCTCCTCTGCACCACTACCCTCCTCCTCCTCTGCATTACTACCTTCCTCCTCCTCTGCACGCCTACCCTACTCTTCCTCCTCTGCACCACTACCCTCCTCCTCCTCTGAACAACTACCCTCCTCTTCCTCCTCTGCATCACCACCCTCCTCCTCTTCTCCACCTCTACCCTCCTCCTCCTCTGCACCACTACCCTCCTCCTCTGCACCACTATCCTCCTCCTCTGCACCACTATCCTCCTCCTCTGCACCACTATCCTCCTCCTCCTCTTAACTACTACATTCCTCCTCTGCACCACTACCCTCCTCCTCCTCTGCACCACTACCCTCCTCCTCCTCTAAACCTCTACCCCCCTCCTCTGCACCACTACACTCCTCTTTCTCTGCACCACTACCCTCCTCCTCCTCTGCACCACTACTCTCCTCCTCCTCTGCACCACTACCCTCCTCCTCTGCATCACAACCCTCCTCTTTCTCTGCACCACTACCCTCCTCCTCCTCTGCACAACTACCCTCCTCCTCTGCACCACTACCCTCCTCCTCCTCTGTACCACTACTCTCCTCCCCCTCTGCACCACTACCCTCTTCCTCCTCCTCTGCTCCACTACCATCCTCCTCCTTTGCACCACTACCCTCCTCCTCTGCACCACTACCCTCCTCCTCCTGTGCACCACTAACCTCCCACGCCTCTGCACGACCACCCTCCTCATCCTCTGCACCACTACCTTCCTCCTCCTGTGCACCACTCACTCCTCCTCCTCCTCTGCACCACTACCCTTCCCCTGCTATGCACCACTAACCACCCACGCCTTTGCACGACCACCCTCCTCCTCCTCTGCACCACTACCTTCCTCCTCCTCTGCACCACTACCCTCCTCCTCCTTAGCACCAAACCTTCCTCCTCCTCTACACCACTACCCTCCTCCTCAGCACCACTACCCTCACTCTCCTCTGCACCACTCCTCTCCTTTTATACACTACTACTTTCCTTATCCTCATGCACCAATACCCTCCTTCTCTGCTCCACTACCCCACCACCTCCTCTGCACCACTACCCTTTCCTCTGCACCACTACTCTCCTCCTCCTCTGCACCACTACCCTCCCCCTTATTTGCACCGCTACCCTTCTTCTTTGCACCACTACCTTCCTCCTCTGCACCTCTTCCACTTCTCCTCTGCTCCACTACCCTCCTCCTCCTCTGCACCACTACCCTCCTCCTCCTCTGCTCCACTACCCTCCTCCTCCTCCTCTGCATCGCTACACACCTCCTCCTCTTCTGCACCACTTCCCTCCTCTTCCTCTGCACCTCTATTCTCCTCCTCCTCTGCACCACTACCCTCCTCCTCTGCATCACTACCCTCCTCCTCCTCTGCACCACAACCCTCCTCCTCCTCTGCACCATTTCCCTAATCCTCTGCATCACTACCCTCCTCCTCCTCTGCACCACAACCCTCCTCCTCCTCTGCACCATTACCCTATTCCTCTGCACCACTACCCTCCTCTTTCTCCTCTGCACCACTACCCTCTTCCTCCTCTGCACAACTACCCTCCTCCTCCTCTGCACCACTACCCTCCTCCTCCTCTGCATCACTACCCTCCTCCTCTGCACCACTACCCTCCTCCTCCTCTGCATTACTACCCTCCTCCTCCTCTGCACAAGTACCCTCCTCCTCTGCACCACTACCCTCCTCCTCTGCACCACATCCCTCCTCCTCTGCACCACTACCCTCCTTCTCCTCTGCACCACTACCCTCCTCCTCTTCTGCACCACAACCCTCTTCCTCTGCACCACAACCCTCCTCCTCTGCACCACTACCCTCCTTCTCCTCTGCACCACTACCCTCCTCCTCCTCTGCACCACTACCCTCCTCCTCTGCACCACTACACTCCTCTTTCTCTGCACCACTACCATCCTCCTCTTCTGCACCACTACCCTCCTCCTCCTCTGCACCACTACCCTCCTCCTCTGCACCACTACCCTCCTCCTCCTCTGAACCACTACCCTCCTCCTCTGCATCACTACACTCCTCTTTCTCTGCAGCACTACACTCCTGCTCTTCTGCACCACTACCCTCCTCCTCCTCTGCACCACTACCCTCCTCCTTTGCACCACAACCCTCCTCTTTCTCTGCACCACTACCCTCCTCCTCCTCTGCACTACTACCCTCTTCTTCCTCCTCTGCACCGCTACCCTCCTCCTCCTCTGCATTACTACCCTCCTCTTCCTCCTCTGAACCACTACCCTCCTCTTCCTCCTCTGCACCACTTCCTTCCTCCTCTGCACCACTACACTCCTCTTTCTCTGCACCACTACCCTCCTCCTCCTCTGCACCACTACCCTCCTCCTCCTCTGCATTATTACTCTCCTCCTCCTCTGCACCACTACCCTCCTCCTCCTCTGAACCACTATCCTCCTCTTTCTCCTATGCACCACTACCCTCCTCCTCCTCTGCACCACAACCCTTTTCCTCTGCACCGCAACCCTCCTCCTCTGCACCACTTCCCTCCTCCTCCTGTGCACCACAACCCTCCTCTTCTGCACCACTACACTCCTCTTTCTCTGCACCACTACCCTCCTCCTCTTCTGCATCACTACCCACCTCCTCCTCCTCTGCACCACTACCCTCCTCCTCTGCACCACTACCCTCCTCCTCTTCTGCATCACTACCCTCCTCATCCTCTTAACCACTACCTTCCTCCTCTGCACCACTACCTTCCTCCTCTACACCACTACCCTACTCCTCCTCTGAATCACTACCCCTCCTCCTCTGCACCACTACACTCCTCTTTCTCTGCACCACTACCCTCGTGCTCCTCTGCACCACTACCCTACTCCTCCTCTGCACCACTACCCTCCTCCTTTGCACCACAACCCTCCTCTTTCTCTGCACCACTAACCTCCTCCTCCTCTGCACCACTACCCTCCTCCTCGTCTGAACAACTACCCTCCTCCTCTGCACCACTACCCTCCTCCTCCTTTGCACCACTACCCTCCTCCTCTGCACTACTACACTCCTCCTCCTCTGCACCACTACTCTCTTCCCCCTCTGCACAACTACCCTGCTCCTCCTCTGCTCCACCACCATCCTCCTCCTTTGCACCACTACCCTCCTCCTCTGCACTACTACTCTCCTCCTCCTCTGCACCACTATTCTCCTCCTCCTCCTCTGAACCACTACCCTACTCCTCCTCTGCAACACTATCCTCCTCCTCTCTGCACCACTACCCTCCTCCTCATCCGCACCACTACCCTCCTCCTCCTACGCACCACTACCCTCCTCCTCCTCCTCTGCACCACAACCCTCCTCCTCTGCACCACTACCCTCCTCCTCTGCACCCCTACACTCCTCCTCCTCCGCACCACTACCCTGCTCCTCCTACGCACCACTACCCTCCTCCTCCTCCTCTGCACCACAACCCTCCTCCTCTGCACCACTACCCTCCTCCTCTACACCACTACCCCTCCTTCTCTTCTGCACCACTACCTTCCTCCTCCTCTGATCCACTACCATCCTCCTCCACCTCTGCACCACTACCCTACTCCTCCTCCTCTGCACCACTACCCTCCTCCTCCTCTGAACCTTTACCCTCCTCCTCTGCACCACTACACTCCTCTTTCTCTGCACCACTACCCTCCTTCTCCTCTGCACCACTACTCTCCTCCTCTAAACCACTACCCTCTTCCTCCTCTTAACCACTACCCTCCTCCTCCTCTGCAACACTACCCTCCTCCTCTCTGCACCACTACCCTCCTCCTCCGCACCACTACCCTCCTCCTCCTACGCACCACTACCCTCCTCCTCCTCCTCCTCTGCACCACAACCCTCCTCCTCTGCATCACTACCCTCCTCCTCAGCACCACTACCCCTCCTCCTCCTCTGCACCACTACCCTCCTCCTCCTCCTCTGATCCACAACCATCCTCCTCCTCCTCTGCACCACTACCCGCCTCCTCTGCACCACTACCCTCCTCCTCCTCTGCACCACAACCCCTCCTCCTCCTCTACACCACTACCCTCCCCCACTGCACCTCTACTCTCATTCTCCTGTGCACCACTACCCTCCATCTCCTCTGCACCACAACCCTCCTCTTTCTCTGCACCACTACCCTCCTCCTCCTCTGCACCAGTACCCTCCTCCGCTGCACCACTATCTTCCCCCTCCTCTGCACCACTACCCTCCTCCTCGTCTGAACCACTACCCTCCTCCTCAGCACCACTACCCTCCTCCTCCTCTGCACCACTACCCTCCTCCTCTGTACCACTATCTTCCTCCTCCTGTGCACCACTACTCTCCTCCCCCTCAGCACCACTACCCTCCTCCTCCTTTGCCCCACTGCACTCCTCCTCTGCACCACTACCCTCCTCCTCTGTACCACTACCCTCATCCTCCCTGCACCACTACCCTCCTCCTCCTCCGCACCACTACCCTCCTCCTCTTCCTCTGCACCACAACCCTCCTCTGCACCACTTCCCTCCTCCTCTGCACAACTATCCTCCTCTTCTTCTGCACCACTACCCTCCTCCCCCTCTGCATCACTACCCTCCTCCTCCTCTGCACCACTATTCTCCTCCTCTGCACCACTACCCTCCTCCTCTGCACCACTACCCTCCTCCCCCTCTGAACCACTACCCTCCTCCTCCTCAGCACAACAACGCTCCTCCTCCTCTGCACCACTACCCTCCTCCTCCTCTGCACCACTACCCTCCTCTTCCTCTGAACCACTACCCGCCTCCTCCTCTGCACCACTACCCTCCTACTCTGCATCACTACCCTCCTCCTCCTTTGCACCACTACCCTCCTCCTCCTTTGCACCACTACCCTCCTCCTCCTCTCCACCACTTCCCTCCTCCTCCTCTGCACCACTACCCTCTTCCTCCTATGCACCACTACCCCTCCTCTTCCTCTGCACCACAATCCTTCTCCATTTCTGTCCCACTGCTCTCCTCCTCCTCTGCACCACTACTTTCCTCATTCTCTGCATCACTACCCTCACCCTGCTCTGCACCACTACCCTCCTCCTCCTCCTCTGCACCTCTACCCTCCTCCTCTGCACCACTACCCTCCTCCTGCTCCTCTGCACCTCTACCCTCCTCCTCTGCACCACTACCCTCCTCCTTCTCTTCCTCTGACACCACTACCCTTCTCCTCCTCTTCCTCTGACACCACTACCCTCCTCCTCCTCTGCACCATTACCCTCCTCCTCCTCTGCACGACTATCCTCCTCTTCCTCCGCACCATTACCCTCCTCCTCTGCACAACTATCCTCCTCTTCCTTTCCACCTCTACCCTCCTTTTCTGCACCACTACCCTCCTCCTCCTCCTCCTCCTCTGCATCACTACCCTCTTCCTCCTCTGCACCACTACCCTCATCCTCCTCTGCACCACTACTCTTCTCCTCCTCTGCACCACTACCCTCCTCCTAGTCTGCACCACTACCCTCCCCCTCCTCTGCACCACTACCCTCCTCCTCTGCACCACTACCCTTCTCCTCCTCTGCACCACTACCCTCCTCCTCCTCTGCACCACTACCGTCATCTTCCTCTGCACCACTACCCTCCTCCTTCTCTGCACCACTACCCTCCCCCTCCTCTGCACCACTACCCTCCTATCCTGCACCACTACCCTCCTCCTCCTCTGCACCAATACCCTCTTCCTCTTCCTCTGCACCGCTACCCTCCTTCCTCCTCTGCACCACTACCTTCCTTCTCCTGTGCACCAATACCCTCCTCCTCCTCCTCCTCTGCACCTCTACCCTTCTCCTCCTCTGCACCACTATCCTCCTCCTCTGCACTACTACCCTCCTTCTCCTCTGCACCACTACCTTCCTCCTCCTCTGTACCACTACCCTCTTCCGCCTCCTCTGCACCACTACCCTCCTCCTCTGCACCACTACCCTCCTCCTCCTCTGCACCATTAACCTCCTCCTCCTCTGCACCATTACCCTCCTCCTCCTCTGCACCATTACCCTGCTCCTCCTCTGCATCACTACCCTCCTCCTCCTCTGCACCACTACCCTCCTCCTGCTCTGCAC
This sequence comes from Procambarus clarkii, assembly GCF_040958095.1. Taxonomy (NCBI): domain Eukaryota; kingdom Metazoa; phylum Arthropoda; class Malacostraca; order Decapoda; family Cambaridae; genus Procambarus; species Procambarus clarkii. The sequence goes on from NC_091198.1 coordinate 36,597,147, forward strand.
CACTACCCTCCACCTCCTCTGCACCACTTCCCTCCCCCTCTTCTGCACCACTACCCTCCTCCTCTGCACCACTACCCTCCTCCTCCTCTGCACCACTACACTCCTCCTCCTCTGCACCACTACCTTCCTCTTCCTCTGCACCACTACCCTCCACCTACTCTGCATCACTACCCTCCTCCTCCTATGCACCACTACCCTCCTCCTTCTCTTCACCACTACCCTCCTCCTCCTCTGCACCACTACCCTCCTCCTGCTCTGCACCACTACCCTCCGCCTCCTCTGCACCACTTCCCTCCCCCTCTTCTGCACCACTACCCTCCTCCTCTGCACCACTACCCTCCCCCTCCTCTACACCACTACCCTCCTCCACTGCACCAATACCCTCCTCCTCTTCTGCACCACTACCCTCATCCTCCTCTGCACCACTACCCTCCTCCTCCTCTGCACCACTACCCTCCTACTCTGCATCACTACCCTCCTCCTCCTATGCACCACTACCCTCCTCCTCCTCTGCACCACTACCCTCCTCCTCCTCTGCATTACTACCCTCCTCCTCCTCTGCACCACTACCCTCCTCCTCTGCACCACTACCCTCCTCCTCTGCACCACTACCCTCCTCCTCTTCGGCATCACTACCCTCCTCCTCCTCTGCTCCACAACACTCTTCCTCTGCACCGCAACCCTCCTCCTCTGCACCACTACCCTCCTTCTCCTCTGCACCACTACCCTCCTTCTCCTCTGCACCACTACCCTCCTCCTCCTCTGCACCACTACCCTCCTCCTCTGCACAACTACACTCCTCTTTCTCTGCACCACTACCCTCCTCCTGCTCTGCATCACTACCCTCCTCCTCCTCCTCTGCACCACTACCTTCCTCCTCTGCACCACTACCCGCCTCCTCCTCCTCTGAACCACTACCCCTCCTCCTCTGCACCACTACACTCCTCTTTCTCTGCACCACTACCCTCCTGCTCCTCTGCACCACTACCCTCCTCCTCTGCACCACTACCCTCCTCCTTTGCACCACAACCCTCCTCTTTCTCTGCACCACTAACCTCCTCCTCCTCTGCACCACTACCCTCCTCCTCTGCACCACTACCCTCCTCCTCTTCTGATCAACTACCCTCCTCCTCTGCACCACTACCCTCCTCCTCCTCTGCACCACTACCCTCCTCCTCCTCTGCAACACTACTCTCGTCCTCTCTGCACCACTACCCTCCTCCTCCTCCGCACCACTACCCTCCTTCTCCTCTGCACCACTACCGTCCTCCTCCTCTGCACCACAACTCTCTTCCTCTGCACCGCAACCCTCCTCCTCTGCACCACTAACCTCCTTCTCCTCTGCACCACTACCCTTCTCCTCCTCTGCACCACTACCCTCCTCCTCTGCACAACTACACTCCTCTTTCTCTGCACCACTACCCTCCTCCTCCTCTGCATCACTACCCTCCTCCTCCTCCTCTGCACCACTACCCTCCCCCTCCTCTGCACCAATACCCTCCTCCTCTGCACCACTACCCTCCTCATCCTCTTAACCACTACCTTCCTCCTCTGCACCACTACCCTCCTCCTCTGCACCACTACCCGCCTCCTCCTCCTCTGAACCACTACCCCTCCTCCTCTGCACCACTACACTCCTCCTCCTCTGCACCAATACTCTCCTCCCCCTCTGCACCACTACCCTCCTCCTCCTCTGCTCCACTACTATCCTACTCCTTTGCACCACTACCCTACTCATCTGCACCACTACCCTCCTCCTCTGCACCACTACTCTCCTCCTCGTCTGAACCACTACCCTCCTCCTCCTCTGCAACACTACTCTCGTCCTCTCTGCACCACTACCCTCCTCCTCCTCCGTACCACTACCCTCCTCCTTCTACGCACCACTACCCTCCTACTCCTCCTCTGCACCACTACCCTCCTCCTCTGCACCACTACCCTCCTCCTCTGCACCACTACCCTCCTCCTCCTCCGCACCACTACCCTCCTCCTCTTACGCACCACTACCCTCCTCCTCTGCACCACTACCCTCCTCCTCCTCTGCACCACTATCCTCCTCCTCTTACGCACCACTACCCTCCTACTCCTCCTCTGCACCACAATTCTCCTCCTCTGCACCACTACCCTCCCCCTCTGCACCACTACCCTACTCCTCCTCCTCTGCTCCACAACCCTCCTCCTCTGCACCACTACCCTCCTCCTCTGCACCACTAACCTCCTCCTCCTCTGATCCACTACCATCCTCTTCCTCCTCTGCACCACTACCCGCCTCCTCTGCACCACTACCCTCCTCCTCCTCTGCGCCACAACCCTCCTCCTCCTCTGCACCTCTACCCTCCTCCTCTGCACCACTACCCTCCCCCACTGCACCTCTACTCTCCTTGTCATGTGCACCACTACCCTCCTTCTCCTCTGCACCACTACCAACCTCCTCTGCACCACTACCCTCCTCCTCCTCTGCTAAACTACCCTCCTCCTCTGCACCACAACCCTCCTCTTTCTCTGTACTACTACCCTCCTCCTCCTCTGCACCACTACCCTCCTCCTCTGCACCACTACCCTCCTCCTCCTCTGCACCACTACCCTCCTCCTCTGCACCACTACCCTCCTCCTCCTCTGCACCACTACCCTCCTCCTCTGCACCACTACCCTCCTCCTCTGCACCACTACACTCCTCTTTCTCTGCACCACTACCCTCCCCCTCCTCTGCACCACTACCTTCCTATCCTGCACCACTACCCTCCTCCTCCTCTGCACCTATACCCTCTTCCTCTTCCTCTGCACCGCTACCCTCCTCCTCCTCTGCACCACTACCTTCCTTCTCCTGTGCACCAATACCCTCCTCCTCCTCCTCCTCTGCACCTCTACCCTTCTCCTCCTCTGCACCACTATCCTCCTCCTCTGCACCACTACCCTCCTTCTCCTCTGCACCACTACCTTCCTCCTCCTCTGTACCACTACCCTCTTCCGCCTCCTCTGCACCACTACCCTCCTCCTCTGCACCACTACCCTCCTCCTCCTCTGCACCATTAACCTCCTCCTCCTCTGCACCATTACCCTCCTCCTCCTCTGCACCATTACCCTGCTCCTCCTCTGCATCACTACCCTCCTCCTCCTCTGCACCACTACCCTCCTCCTGCTCTGCACCACTACCCTCCACCTCCTCTGCACCACTTCCCTCCCCCTCTTCTGCACCACTACCCTCCTCCTCTGCACCACTACCCTCCTCCTCCTCTGCACCACTACACTCCTCCTCCTCTGCACCACTACCTTCCTCTTCCTCTGCACCACTACCCTCCACCTACTCTGCATCACTACCCTCCTCCTCCTATGCACCACTACCCTCCTCCTCCTCTTCACCACTACCCTCCTCCTCCTCTGCACCACTACCCTCCTCCTACTCTGCATCACTACCCTCCTCCTCCTATGCACCACTACCCTCCTCCTCCTCTGCACCACTACCCTCCTCCTCCTCTGCATTACTACCCTCCTCCTCCTCTGCACCACTACCCTCCTCCTCTGCACCACTACCCTCCTCCTCTGCACCACTACACTCCTCCTCTTCGGCATCACTACCCTCCTCCTCCTCTGCACCACAACACTCTTCCTCTGCACCGCAACCCTCCTCCTCTGCACCACTACCCTCCTTCTCCTCTGCACCACTACCCTCCTTCTCCTCTGCACCACTACCCTCCTCCTCCTCTGCACCACTACCCTCCTCCTCTGCACAACTACACTCCTCTTTCTCTGCACCACTACCCTCCTCCTGCTCTGCATCACTACCCTACTCCTCCTCCTCTGCACCACTACCTTCCTCCTCTGCACCACTACCCGCCTCCTCCTCCTCTGAACCACTACCCCTCCTCCTCTGCACCACTACACTCCTCTTTCTCTGCACCACTACCCTCCTGCTCCTCTGCACCACTACCCTCCTCCTCCTCTGCACCACTACCCTCCTCCTTTGCACCACAACCCTCCTCTTTCTCTGCACCACTAACCTCCTCCTCCTCTGCACCACTACCCTCCTCCTCTGCACCACTACCCTCCTCCTCTTCTGATCAACTACCCTCCTCCTCTGCACCACTACCCTCCTCCTCCTCTGCACCACTACCCTCCTCCTCTGCACCACTACACTCCTCCTCCTCTGCACTACTACCCTCCTTCTCCTCTGCACCACTACCGTCCTCCTCCTCTGCACCACAACTCTCTTCCTCTGCACCGCAACCCTCCTCCTCTGCACCACTAACCTCCTTCTCCTCTGCACCACTGCCCTTCTCCTCCTCTGCACCACTACCCTCCTCCTCTGCACAACTACACTCCTCTTTCTCTGCACCACTACCCTCCTCCTCCTCTGCATCACTACCCTCCTCCTCCTCCTCTGCACCACTACCCTCCCCCTCCTCTGCACCAATACCCTCCTCCTCTGCACCACTACCCTCCTCATCCTCTTAACCACTACCTTCCTCCTCTGCATCACTACCCTCCTCCTCTGCACCACTACCCTCCTTCTCCTCTGTACCACTACCCTCCTCCTCTGCACCACTACACTCCTCCTCCTCTGCACCACTACTCTCCTCCCCCTCTGCACCACTACCCTCCTCCTCCTCTGCTCCACTACTATCCTACTCCTTTGCACCACTACCCTACTCATCTGCACCACTACCCTCCTCCTCTGCACCACTACTCTCCTCCTCGTCTGAACCACTACCCTCCTCCTCCTCTGCAACACTACTCTCGTCCTCTCTGCACCACTACCCTCCTCCTCCTCCGCACCACTACCCTCCTCCTTCTACGCACCACTACCCTCCTACTCCTCCTCTTACGCACCACTACCCTCCTCCTCTGCACCACTACCTTCCTCCGCCTCTGCACCACTACCCTCCCCCTCAGCACCACTACCCTACTCCTCCTCCTCTGCTCCACAACCTTCCTCCTCTGCACCACTACCCTCCTCCTCTGCACCACTAACCTCCTCCTCCTCCTCTGATCCACTACCATCCTCCTCCTCCTCTGCACCACTACCCGCCTCCTCTGCACCACTCCCCTCCTCCTCCTCTGCGCCACAACCCTCCTCCTCCTCTGCACCACTACCCTCCTCCTCTGCACCACTACCCTCCCCCACTGCACCTCTACTCTCCTTGTCATGTGCACCACTACCCTCCTTCTTCTCTGCACCACTACCCACCTCCTCTGCACCACTACCCTCCTCCTCCTCTGCTAAACTACCCTCCTCCTCTGCACCACAACCCTCCTCTTTCTCTGCACCACTACCCTCCTCCTCCTCTGCACCACTACCCTCCTCCTCTGCACCACTACCCTCCTCCTCCTCTGCACCACTACCCTCCTCCTCTGCACCACTACCCTCCTCCTCCTCTGCACCACTACCCTCCTCCTCTGCACCACTACCCTCCTCCTCCTGTACACCACTACCCTCCTCCTGCTCTGTACCACTACCCTCCCACTCCTCTGCACCACTTCCCTCCTCCTGCTCTGCACCACCACCCTCCTCCTCCTCTGCAACACTACCCTTCTCCGGCTCTGCATCACTATCCTCCTCCTCCTCTGCACCACTACCCTCCTTCTCCCATGTACCACTACCCTGCTCCTCCTCTGCACCACTACCCTCCTCCTGCTCTGCACCACTACCCTCCTCCTCCTCCTCTGCACCACTACCCTCCTCCTGCTCTGCACCACTACCCTCCTCCTCTGCACCACTATCTTCCTCCTCCTTTGCACCACTACTCTCCTCCCCCTCTGCACCACTACCCTCCTCCTCCTCTGCACCACTACCCTCCTCCTCTGTACCACTACCCTCTTCCTCTCTTCACCACTCCCCTCCTCCTCCGTACCACTACCCAACTCCTCCTCCGCACCACTACCCTCCTCCTCCTCCTCTGCACCACAACCTTCCTCCTCTGCACCACTACCCTCCTCCTCTGCACCACTAACCTCCTCCTCCTCCTCTGATCCACTACCATCCTCCTCCTCCTCTGCACCACTACCCGCCTCCTCTGCACCACTCCCCTCCTCCTCCTCTGCGCCACAACCCTCCTCCTCCTCTGCACCACTACCCTCCTCCTCTGCACCACTACCCTCCCCCACTGCACCTCTACTCTCCTTGTCATGTGCACCACTACCCTCCTTCTTCTCTGCACCACTACCCACCTCCTCTGCACCACTACCCTCCTCCTCCTCTGCTAAACTACCCTCCTCCTCTGCACCACAACCCTCCTCTTTCTCTGCACCACTACCCTCCTCCTCCTCTGCACCACTACCCTCCTCCTCTGCACCACTACCCTCCTCCTCCTCTGCACCACTACCCTCCTCCTCTGCACCACTACCCTCCTCCTCCTCTGCACCACTACCCTCCTCCTCTGCACCACTACCCTCCTCCTCCTGTACACCACTACCCTCCTCCTGCTCTGTACCACTACCCTCCCACTCCTCTGCACCACTTCCCTCCTCCTGCTCTGCACCACCACCCTCCTCCTCCTCTGCAACACTACCCTTCTCCGGCTCTGCATCACTATCCTCCTCCTCCTCTGCACCACTACCCTCCTTCTCCCATGTACCACTACCCTGCTCCTCCTCTGCACCACTACCCTCCTCCTGCTCTGCACCACTACCCTCCTCCTCCTCCTCTGCACCACTACCCTCCTCCTGCTCTGCACCACTACCCTCCTCCTCTGCACCACTATCTTCCTCCTCCTTTGCACCACTACTCTCCTCCCCCTCTGCACCACTACCCTCCTCCTCCTCTGCACCACTACCCTCCTCCTCTGTACCACTACCCTCTTCCTCTCTTCACCACTCCCCTCCTCCTCCGTACCACTACCCAACTCCTCCTCCGCACCACTACCCTCCTCCTCCTCCTCTGCACCACAACCCTCCTCCTCTGCGCCACTATCCTCCTCCTCTGCACCACTACCCTCCTCCTCTGAACCACTACCCTCCTCCTCCTCTGATTCACTACCATCCTCCTCCTCCTCTGCACCACTACCCTCCTCCTCTGCACCACTATCCTCCTCCTCTGGACAACTACCCTCCTCCTCTGAACCACAACCCTCCTCCTCCTCTGCACAACTACCCTCCTCCCCCTCTGCACCACTACCCTCCTCCTCCTCTGCACCACTACTCTCCTCTTCCTCTGCACCACTACCCTCCTCCTCTTACGCACCACTACCCTCCTACTCCTCCTCTGCACCACAATTCTCCTCCTCTGCACCACTACCCTCCCCCTCTGCACCACTACCCTACTCCCCTCCTCTGCTCGACAACCTTCCTCCTCTGCACCACTACCGTCCTCCTCTGCACCACTAACCTCCTCCTCCTCTGATCCACTACCATCCTCCTCCTCCTCTGCACCACTACCCGCCTCCTCTGCACCACTCCCCTCCTCCTCCTCTGCGCCACAACCCTCCTCCTCCTCTGCACCACTACCCTCCTCCTCTGCACCACTACCCTCCCCCACTGCACCTCTACTCTCCTTGTCATGTGCACCACTACCCTCCTTCTCCTCTGCACCACTACCCACCTCCTCTGCACCACTACCCTCCTCCTCCTCTGCTAAACTACCCTCCTCCTCTGCACCACAACCCTCCTCTTTCTCTGCACCACTACCCTCCTCCTCCTCTGCACCACTACCCTCCTCCTCTGCACCACTACCCTCCTCCTCCTCTGCACCACTACCCTCCTCCTCTGCACCACTACCCTCCTCCTCCTCTGCACCACTACCCTCCTCCTCTGCACCACTACCCTCCTCCTCCTCCTGTACACCACTACCCTCCTCCTGCTCTGTACCACTACCCTCCCACTCCTCTGCACCACTTCCCTCCTCCTCCTCTGCACCACTACCTTCCTCTTTCTCTGCACCACTACCCTCCTCCTGCTCTGCACCACCACCCTCCTCCTCCTCTGCAACACTACCCTTCTCCGGCTCTGCATCACTATCCTCCTCCTCCTCCTCTGCACCACTACCCTCCTTCTCCCATGTACCACTACCCTGCTCCTCCTCTGCACCACTACCCTCCTCCTGCTCTGCACCACTACCCTCCTCCTCCTCTGCACCACTACCCTCCTCCTGCTCTGCACCACTACCCTCCTCCTCTGCACCACTATCTTCCTCCTCCTTTGCACCACTACTCTCCTCCCCCTCTGCACCACTACCCTCCTCCTCCTCTGCACCACTACCCTCCTCCTCTGTACCACTACCCTCTTTCTCTCTTCACCACTACCCTCCTCCTCCGCACCACTACCCAACTCCTCCTCCGCACCACTACCCTCCTCCTCCTCCTCTGCACCACAACCCTCCTCCTCTTCGCCACTATCCTCCTCCTCTGCACCACTACCCTCCTCCTCTGAACCACTACCCTCCTCCTCCTCTGATTCACTACCATCCTCCTCCTCCTCTGCACCACTACCCTCCTCCTCTGCACCACTATCCTCCTCCTCTGGACCACTACCCTCCTCCTCTGAACCACAACCCTCCTCCTCCTCTGCACAACTACCCTCCTCCCCCTCTGCACCACTACCCTCCTCCTCCTCTGCACCACTACTCTCCTCTTCCTCTGCACCACTACCCTCCTCCTCCTCTGCACCACTACCCTCCTCTTCCTCTGAACCACTACCCTCCTCCTCTTCTGCACCACTACCCTTCTCCTCTGAATCACTACCCTCCTCCTCCTCTGCACCACTACCCTCCTCCTCCTCTGCATCACTACCCTCCTCCTCCTCTGCACCACTACCCTTCTCCTGCTCTGCACCACCACCCTCTTCCTCCTCTGCAACACTACCCTTCTCCTGCTCTGCATCACTACCCTCCTCCTCCTCTGCACCACTACCCTCCTTCTCCCATGCAGCACTACCCTCCTCCTCCTCTGCACCACTACCCTCCTCCTGCTCTGCACCACTACCCTCCTCCTCCTCTGCACCACTACCCTCCTCCTCCTCTGCACCACTTCCCTCCTCCTCCGCACCACTACCCAACTCCTCCTCCGCACCACTACCCTCCTCCTCGTCCTCTGCACCACAATCCTCCTCCTCTGCGCCACTACCCTCCTACTCTGCACAACTATCCTCCTCTTCTTTTGCACCACTACCCTCCTCCTCTGCGCCACTACCCTCCCCCTCTGCATCACTACCCTCCTCCTCCTCTGCACCACTATCCTCCTCCTCTGCACCAGTACCCTCCTCCTCTGCACCACTACCCTCCTCCTCCTCTGATTCACTACCATCCTCCTCCTCCTCTGCACCACTACCCTCCTCCTCTGCACCACTCTCCTCCTCCTCTGGACCACTACCCTCCTCCTCTGAACCACAACCCTCCTCCTCCTCTGCACAACTACCCTCCTCCCCCTCTGCACCACTACCCTCCTCCTCCTCTGCACCACTACTCTCCTCTTCCTCTGCACCACTACCCTCCTCCTCCTCCTCTGCACCACTACCCTCCTCTTCCTCTGCATTACTTCCTTCCTCCTCCTCTGCACGCCTACCCTACTCTTCCTCCTCTGCACCACTACCCTCCTCCTCCTCTGAACAAAAACCCTCCTCTTCCTCCTCTGCATCACCACCCTCCTCCTCCTCTCCACCTCTACCCTCCTCCTCCTCTCCACCACTACCCTCCTCCTCTGCACCACTATCCTCCTCCTCTGCACCACTATCCTCCTCCTCTGCACCACTATCCTCCTCCTCCTCTTAACTACTACATTCCTCCTCTGCACCACTACCCTCCTCCTTCTCTGCACCACTACCCTCCTCCTCCTTCTCTGCACCACTACCCTCCTCCTCCTCTAAACCTCTACCCTCCTCCTCTGCACCACTACACTCCTCTTTCTCTGCACCACAACCCTAGTCCTCCTCTGCACCACTACTCTCCTCCTCCTCTGCACCACTACCCTCCTCCTCTATATCACAACCCTACTCTTTCTCTGCACCACTACCCTCCTCCTCCTCTGCACAACTACCCTCCTCCTCTGCACCACTACCCTCCTCCTCCTCTGCACCACTACTCTCCTCCCCCTCTGCACCACTACCCTCCTCCTCCTCCTCTGCTCCACTACCATCCTCCTCCTTTACACCACTACCCTCCTCCTCTGCACCACTACCCTCCTCCTCTGCACCACTACTCTCCTCCTCCTCTGTACCACTATCCTCCTCCTCCTCTGCACCACTACCTTCCTCTTTCTCTGCACCACTACCCTCCTCCTGCTCTGCACCACCACCCTCCTCCTCCTCTGCAACACTACCCTTCTCCGGCTCTGCATCATTACCCTCCTCCTCCTCTGCACCATTACCCTCCTTCTCCCATGTACCACTACCCAGCTCCTCCTCTGCACCACTACCCTCCTCCTGCTCTGCACCACTACCCTCCTCCTCCTCTGCACCACTACCCTCCTCCTGCTCTGCACCACTACCCTCCTCCTCTGCACCACTATCTTCCTCCTCCTTTGCACCACTACTCTCCTCCCCCTCTGCACCACTACCCTCCTCCTCCTCTGCACCACTACCCTCCTCCTCTGTACCACTACCCTCTTCCTCTCTTCACCACTACCCTCCTCCTCCGCACCACTACCCAACTCCTCCTCCGCACCACTTCCCTCCTCCTCCTCCTCTGCACCACAACCCTCCTCCTCTGCGCCACTATCCTCCTCCTCTGCACCACTACCCTCCTCCTCTGCACCACTACCCTCCTCCTCCTCTGATTCACTACCATCCTCCTTCTCCTCTGCACCACTACCCTCCTCCTCTGCACCACTATCCTCCTCCTCTGGACCACTACCCTCCTCCTCTGAACCAAAACCCTCCTCCTCCTCTGCACAACTACCCTCCTCCCCCTCTGCACCACTACCCTCCTCCTCCTCTGCACCACTACTCTCCTCTTACTCTGCACCACTACCCTCCTCCTCCTCTGCACCACTACCCTCCTCTTCCTCTGAACCACTACCCTCCTCCTCTTCTGCACCACTACCTTCCTCCTCTACATCACTACCCTCCTCCTCCTCTGCACCACTACCCTCCTCTTCCTCTGAACCACTACCCTCCTCCACTTCTGCACCACTACCCTCCTCCTCTGCATCACTACCCTCCTCCTCCTCTGCACCACTACCCTCCTCCTCCTCTGCATCACTACCCTCCTCCTCCTCTGCACCACTACCCTCCTTCTGCTCTGCACCACCACCCTCCTCCTCCTCTGCAACACTACCCTTCTCCGGCTCTGCATAACTACCCTCCTCCTCCACTGCACCACTACCCTCCTTCTCCCATGCAGCACTACCCTCCTCCTCCTCTGCACGACTACCCTCCTCCTGCTCTGCACCACTACCCTCCTCCTCCCATGCAGCACTACCCTCCTCCTGCTCTGCACCACTACCCACCTCCTCTGCACCACAATCTTCCTCCACCTTTGCACCACTACTCTCCTCCCCCTCTGCACCACTACTCTCCTCCTCCTCTGCACAACTACCCTCCTCCTCTGCACCACTACCCTCCTCCTCCTCTGCACCACTACTCTCCTCCCCCTCTGCACCACTACCCTCCTCCTCCTTCTCTGCTCCACTACCATCCTCCTCCTTTACACCACTACCCTCCTCCTCTGCACCACTACCCTCCTCCTCTGCACCACTACTCTCCTCCTCCTCTGTACCACTATCCTCCTCCTCCTCTGCACCACTACCTTCCTCTTTCTCTGCACCACTACCCTCCTCCTGCTCTGCACCACCACCCTCCTCCTCCTCTGCAACACTACCCTTCTACGGCTCTGCATCACTACCCTCCTCCTCCTCTGCACCACTACCCTCCTTCTCCCATGTACCACTACCCAGCTCCTCCTCTGCATCACTACCCTCCTCCTGCTCTGCACCACTACCCTCCTCCTCCTCTGCACCACTACCCTCCTCCTGCTCTGAACCACTACCCTCCTCCTCTGCACCACTATCTTCCTCCTCCTTTGCACCACTACTCTCCTCCCCCTCTGCACCACTACCCTCCTCCTCCTCTGCACCACTACCCTCCTCCTCTGTACCACTACCCTCTTCCTCTCTTCACCACTACCCTCCTTCTCCGCACCACTACCCAACTCCTCCTCCGCACCACTACCCTCCTCCTCCTCCTCTGCACCACAACCCTCCTCCTCTGCGCCACTATCCTCCTCCTCTGCACCACTACCCTCCTCCTCTGCACCACTACCCTCCTCCTCCTCTGCTTCACTACCATCCTCCTTCTCCTCTGCACCACTACCCTCCTCCTCTGCACCACTATCCTCCTCCTCTGGACCACTACTCTCCTCCCCCTCTGCACCACTACCCTCCTCCTCCTCCTCTGCTCCACTACCATCCTCCTCCTTTACACCACTACCCTCCTCCTCTGCACCACTACCTTCCTCTTTCTCTGCACCACTACCCTCCTCCTGCTCTGCACCACCACCCTCCTCCTCCTCTGCAACACTACCCTTCTCCGGCTCTGCATCACTACCCTCCTCCTCCTCTGCGCCACTACCCTCCTTCTCCCATGCAGCACTACCCTCCTCCTCCTCTGCACCACTACCCTCCTCCTGCTCTGCACCACTACCCTCCTCCTCCCATGCAGCACTACCCTCCTCCTGCTCTGCACCACTACCCACCTCCTCTGCACCACAATCTTCCTCCTCCTTTGCACCACTACTCTCCTCCCCCTCTGCACCACTACCCTCCTCCTCCTCTGCACCACTACCCTCCTCCTCTGTACCACTACCCTCTTCCTCTCTGCACCACTACCTTCCTCCTCCGCACCACTACCCAACTCCTCCTCCGCACCACTACCCTCCTCCTCCTCCTCCTCCTCCTCTGCACCACAACCCTCCTCCTCTGCGCCACTACCCTCCTCCTCTGCACAACTATCTTCCTCTTCTTTTGCACCACTACCCTCCTCCTCTGCGCCACTACCCTCCCCCTCTGCATCACTACCCTCCTCCTCCTCTGCACCACTATCCTCCTCCTCTGCACCACTACCCTCCTCCTCTGCACAACTACCCTCCTCCTCCTCTGATTCACTACCATCCTCCTCCTCTGCACCACTACCCTCCTCCTCTGCACCACTCTCCTCCTCCTCTGGACCACTACCCTCCTCCTCTGAACCACAACCCTCCTCCTCCTCTGCACAACTACCCTCCTCCCCCTCTGCACCACTGCCCTCCTCCTCCTCTGCACCACTACTCTCCTCTTCCTCTGCACCACTACCCTCCTCCTCTTCCTCTGCACCACTACCCTCATCTTCCTCTGCATTACTACCTTCCTCCTCCTCTGCACGCCTACCCTACTCTTCCTCCTCTGCACCACTACCCTCCTCCTCCTCTGAACAACTACCCTCCTCTTCCTCCTCTGCATCACCACCCTCCTCCTCCTCTCCACCTCTACCCTCCTCCTCCTCTGCACCACTACCCTCCTCCTCTGCACCACTATCCTCCTCCTCTGCACAACTATCCTCCTCCTCTGCACCACTATCCTCCTCCTCCTCTTAACTACTACATTCCTCCTCTGCACCACTACCCTCCTCCTTCTCTGCACCACTTCCCTCCTCCTCTGCACCACTACACTCCTCTTTCTCTGCACCACTACCCTCCTCCTCCTCTGCACCACTACTCTCCTCCTCCTCTGCACCACTACCCTCCTCCTCTGCATCACAACCCTCCTCTTTCTCTGCACCACTACCCTCCTCCTCCTCTGCACAACTACCCTCCTCCTCTGCACCACTACCCTACTCCTCCTCTGCACCACTACTCTCCTCCCCCTCTGCACCACTACCCTCCTCCTCCTCCTCTGCTCCACTACCATCCTCCTCCTTTACACCACTACCCTCCTCCTCTGCACCACTACCTTCCTCCTCTGCACCACTACTCTCCTCCTCCTCTGTACCACTATCCTCCTCCTCCTCTGCACCACTACCCTCCTCCTCCTCCTCTGTACCACAACCCTCCTCCTCTGCACCACTACCCTCCTCCTTTGCACCACTACCCTCCTCCTCTTCTGCACAACTACCATCCTCCCTCTCTGCACCACTACCCTCCTCCTCCTCCTCCGCACCACAACCCTCCTCCTCTGCACCACTACCCTCCTCCTCTGCACCACTACCCTCCTCCTCTGATCCACTACCATCCTCCTCCTCCTCTGTCCCACTTCCCCCCTCCTCTGCACCACAACCCTCCTCCTCTGCACCAATTCCCTCCTCCTCCTCCTCTGCTCCACTACCATCCTCCTCCTCTGCACCACTACCCTGCTCCTCTGCACCACTACCCTCCTCCTCCTCTGATCCACTACCATCCTCCTTCTCCTCTGCCCCACTACCCTCCTCCTCTGCACCACTACCCTCCTCCTCTGCACCACTACCCTCCTCCTCTGCACCACTACCCTCCTCCTCTGCACCACTACCCTCCTCTGCACCACTACCCTCCTCCTCCTCTGATCCACTACCCTCCTCCTCCTCTGCACCACTACCCTCTTCCTCCTCTGCACCACTACCTTCCTCCTCCTCGGCAACACTTCTCTCCTCCTCCTCTGCACCACTACCCTCTTCCTCCTCTGCACCACTACCGTCCCCTTCCTCTGCACCACTACCCTCCTCCTCCTTAGCACCACTACCCTTTTCCTCTGAACCACTACCCTCATCCTCCTCAGCACCACTACCCGCCTCCTCTGCACCACTACCCTCCTCCTCTGCACCACTACCCTCCTCTGCACCACTACCCTCCTTCTCTACTCCACTACTCTCCTTCTTCTATGCACCACTACCCTCCTCCTCCTTTGCATCACTACTTTCCTCCTCTGCACCACTACCCTCCTCCTCCTTTGCACCACTACCTTCCACCTCCTCTGCACCACTACCTTCCACCTCCTCTGCACCACTACCCTCCTCCTCCTCCTCTGCACCACTACCCTCTTCCTCTACACCACTACCCTCCTCCTCCGCACCACTACCCTCCTCCTCCTCCTCTGCACCACTACTCTCCTCCTCCTCTGCACCACTACCCTCCCCCTCCTTTGCACCACTACTTTAATCCTCTGCAGCACTACCCTCCTCCTCCTCTGCACCACTACCCTCCTCCTCTGCATCACTACCCTCCTCCTCTGCACCACTACCCTCCTCCCCTGCAACACTACCCTCCTCCTCTGCATCACTACCCTCCTCCTCCTCTGCACCACTACCCTCCTCCTCCTCTGCATCACTACCCTCCTCCTTCTCTGCACCACTACCCTAATCCTCTGCTCCACTCCCCTCCTCCTCCTCCTCTGCACCACTACCCTCCTCCTCCTCCTCTGCACCACTACCCTCCTCCTACTCTGCATTACTACCTTCCTCCTCCTCTGCACGCCTACCCTACTCTTCCTCCTCTGCACCACTACCCTCCTCCTCCTCTGAACAACTACCCTCCTCTTCCTCCTCTGCATCACCACTATCCTCCTCCTCTCCACCTCTACCCTCCTCCTCCTCTGCACCACTACCCTCCTCCTCTGCACCACTATCCTCCTCCTCTGCACCACTATCCTCCTCCTCTGTACCACTATCCTCCTCCTCCTCTTAACTACTACATTCCTCCTCTGCACCACTACCCTCCTCCTCTGCACCACTATCCTCCTCCTCTGCACCACTATCCTCCTCCTCTGTACCACTATCCTCCTCCTCCTCTTAACTACTACATTCCTCTTCTGCACCACTACCCTCCTCCTCCTCTGCACCACTACTCTCCTCCTCTGCACCACTACCCTCCTCCTCCTTTGCACCACTACCTTCCACCTCCTCTGCACCACTACCTTCCACCTCCTCTGCACCACTACCCTCCTCCTCCTCCTCTGCACCACTACCCTCTTCCTCTACACCACTACCCTCCTCCTCCGCACCACTACCCTCCTCCTCCTCCTCTGCACCACTACTCTCCTCCTCCTCTGCACCACTACCCTCCCCCTCCTTTGCACCACTACTTTAATCCTCTGCAGCACTACCCTCCTCCTCCTCTGCACCACTACCCTCCTCCTTTGCAACACTACCCTCCTCCTCTGCATCACTACTCTCCTCCTCCTCTGCACCACTACCCTCCCCCTCCTTTGCACCACTACTTTAATCCTCTGCAGCACTACCCTCCTCCTCCTCTGCACCACTACCCTCCTCCTCTGCATCACTACCCTCCTCCTCTGCACCACTACCCTCCTCCCCTGCAACACTACCCTCCTCCTCTGCATCACTTCCCTCCTCCTCCTCTGCACCACTACCCTCCTCCTCCTCTGCATCACTACCCTCCTCCTTCTCTGCACCACTACCCTAATCCTCTGCTCCACTCCCCTCCTCCTCCTCCTCTGCACCACTACCCTCCTCCTCCTCATCTGCACCACTACCCTCCTCCTACTCTGCATTACTACCTTCCTCCTCCTCTGCACGCCTACCCTACTCTTCCTCCTCTGCACCACTACCCTCCTCCTCCTCTGAACAACTACCCTCCTCTTCCTCCTCTGCATCACCACTATCCTCCTCCTCTCCACCTCTACCCTCCTCCTCCTCTGCACCACTACCCTCCTCCTCTGCACCACTATCCTCCTCCTCTGCACCACTATCCTCCTCCTCTGTACCTCTATCCTCCTCCTCCTCTTAACTACTACATTCCTCCTCTGCACCACTACCCTCCTCCTCTGCACCACTATCCTCCTCCTCTGCACCACTATCCTCCTCCTCTGTACCACTATCCTCCTCCTCCTCTTAACTACTACATTCCTCCTCTGCACCACTACCCTCCTCCTCCTCTGCACCACTACTCTCCTCCTCCTCTGCACCACTACCCTCCTCCTGTGCATCACAACCCTCCTCTTTCTCTGCACCACTACCCTCCTCTTCCTCTGCATTACTACCTTCCTCCTCCTCTGCACGCCTACCCTACTCTTCCTCCTCTGCACCACTACCCTCCTCCTCCTCTGAACAACTACCCTCCTCTTCCTCCTCTGCATCACCACCCTCCTCCTCCTCTCCACCTCTACCCTCCTCCTCCTCTCCACCACTACCCTCCTCCTCTGCACCACTATCCTCCTCCTCTGCACCACTATCCTCCTCCTCTGCACCACTATCCTCCTCCTCCTCTTAACTACTACATTCCTCCTCTGCACCACTACCCTCCTCCTTCTCTGCACCACTACCCTCCTCCTCCTCTAAACCTCTACCCTCCTCCTCTGCACCACTACACTCCTCTTTCTCTGCACCACTACCCTCCTCCTCCTCTGCACCACTACTCTCCTCCTCCTCTGCACCACTACCCTCCTCCTCTGCATCACAACCCTACTCTTTCTCTGCACCACTACCCTCCTCCTCCTTTACACCACTACCCTCCTCCTCTGCACCACTACCCTCCTCCTCTGCACCACTACTATCCTCCTCCTCTGTACCACTATCCTCCTCCTCCTCTGCACCACTACCTTCCTCCTTCTCTGCACCACTACCCTCCTCCTGCTCTGCACCACCACCCTCCTCCTCCTCTGCAACACTACCCTTCTCCGGCTCTGCATCACTACCCTCCTCCTCCTCTGCACCACTACCCTCCTTCTCCCATGTACCACTACCCAGCTCCTCCTCTGCACCACTACCCTCCTCCTGCTCTGCACCACTACCCTACTCCTACTCTGCACCACTACCCTCCTCCTGCTCTACACCACTACCCTCCTCCTCTGCACCACTATCTTCCTCCTCCTTTGCACCACTACTCTCCTCCCCCTCTGCACCACTACCCTCCTCCTCCTCTGCACCACTACCCTCCTCCTCTGTACCACTACCCTCTTCCTCTCTTCACCACTACCCTCCTCCTCCGCACCACTACCCAACTCCTCCTCCGCACCACTACCCTCCTTCTCCTCCTCTGCACCACAACCCTCCTCCTCTGCGCCACTATCCTCCTCCTCTGCACCACTACCCTCCTCCTCTGCACCACTACCCTCCTCCTCCTCTGATTCACTACCATCCTCCTCCTCTGCACCACTACCCTCCTCCTCTGCACCACTATCCTCCTTCTCTGGACCACTACCCTCCTCCTCTGAACCACAACCCTCCTCCTCCTCTGCACAACTACCCTCCTCCCCCTCTGCACCACTACCCTCCTCCTCCTCTGCACCACTACTCTCCTCTTACTCTGCACCACTACCCTCCTCCTCCTCTGCACCACTACCCTCCTCTTCCTCTGAACCACTACCCTCCTCCTCTTCTGCACCACTACCTTCCTCCTCTACATCACTACCCTCCTCCTCCTCTGCACCACTACCCTCCTCTTCCTCTGAACCACTACCCTCCTCCTCTTCTGCACCACTACCCTCCTCCTCTGCATCACTACCCTCCTCCTCCTCTGCACCACTACCATCATCCTCCTCTGCATCACTACCCTCCTCCTCCTCTGCACCACTACCCTCCTCCTGCTCTGCACCACCACCCTCCTCCTCCTCTGCAACACTACCCTTCTCCGGCTCTGCATCACTACCCTCCTCTTCCTCTGCACCACTACCCTCCTTCTCCCATGCAGCACTACCCTCCTCCTCCTCTGCACCACTACCCTCCTCCTGCTCTGCACCACTACCCTCCTCCTCCTCTGCACCACTACCCTCCTCCTGCTCTGCACCACTACCCACCTCCTCTGCACCACAATCTTCCTCCTCCTTTGCACCACTACTCTCCTCCCCCTCTGCACCACTACCCTCCTCCTCCTCTGCACCACTACCCTCCTCCTCTGTACCACTACCCTCTTCCTCTCTGCACCACTACCCTCCTCCTCCGCACCACTACCCAACTCCTCCTCCGCACCACTACCCTCCTCCTCCTCCTCCTCTGCACCACTACCTTCCTCTTTCTCTGCACCACTACCCTCCTCCTGCTCTGCACCTCCACCCTCCTCCTCCTCTGCAACACTACCCTCCTCCTCCTCTGCACCACTACCCTCCTCCTCCTCTGCACCACTACCCTCCTCCTCTGCACCACTACCCTCCCCCACTGCACCTCTACTCTTCATATCCTCTGCACCACTACCCTCCTTCTCTGCTCCACTACTCCCCTTCTTCTATGCACCACTACCCTCCTCCTCCTTTGAACCACTACTTTCCTCCTCTGCACCACTACCCTCCTCCTCCTTTGCACCACTACCTTCCACCTCCTCTGCACCACTACCTTCCACCTCCTCTGCACCACTACCCTCCTCCTCCTCCTCTGCACCACTACTCTCCTCCTCCTCTGCACCACTACCCTCCCCCTCCTCTGCACCACTACTTTAATCCTCTGCAGCACTACCCTCCTCCTCCTCTGCACCACTACCCTCCTCCTCTGCAACACTACCCTCCTCCTCTGCATCACTACTCTCCTCCTCCTCTGCACCACTACCCTCCCCCTCCTTTGCATCACTACTTTAATCCTCTGCAGCGCTACCCTCCTCCTCCTCTTCACCACTACCCTCCTCCTCTGCATCACTACCCTCCTCCTCTGCACCACTACCCTCCTCCCCTGCAACACTACCCTCCTCCTCTGCATCACTACCCTCCTCCTCCTCTGCACCACTACCCTCCTCCTCCTCTGCATCACTACCCTCCTCCTACTCTGCATTACTACCTTCCTCCTCCTCTGCACGCCTACCCTACTCTTCCTCCTCTGCACCACTATCCTCCTCCTCCTCTGAACAACTACCCTCCTCTTCCTCCTCTGCATCACCACCCTCCTCCGCTCCACCTCTACCCTCCTCCTCCTCTGCACCACTACCCTCCTCCTCCTCTGCACCACTATCCTCCTCCTCTGCACCACTATCCTCCTCCTCTGTACAACTATCCTCCTCCTCCTCTTAACTACTACATTCCTCCTCTGCACCATTACCCTCCTCCTCCTCTGCACCACTACCCTCCTTCTCCTCTAAACCTCTACCCTTCTTCTCTGCACCACTACACTCCTCTTTCTCTGCACCACTACCCTCCTCCTCCTCTGCACCACTACTCTCCTCCTCCTCTGCACCACTACCCTCCTCCTGTGCATCACAACCCTCCTCTTTCTCTGCACCACTACCCTCCTCCTCCTCTGCACAACTACCCTCCTCCTCTGCACCACTACCCTCCTCCTCCTCTGCACCACTACTCTCCTCTCCCTCTGCACCACTACCCTCCTCCTCCTCCTCCTCTGCTCCACTACCATCCTCCTCCTTTGCACCACTACCCTCCTCCTCTGCACCACTACCCTCCTCCTCCTGTGCACCACTAACCTCCCACGCCTCTGCACGACCACCCTCCTCATCCTCTGCACCACTACCTTCCTCCTCCTCTGCACCACTACACTCCTCCTCCTCCTCTGCACCACTACCCTTCCCCTGCTATGCACCACTAACCACCCACGCCTCTGCACGACCACCCTCCTCCTCCTCTGCACCACTACCTTCCTCCTCCTCTGCACCACTACCCTCCTCCTCCTTAGCACCAAACCTTCCTCCTCCTCTGCACACTACCCTCCTCCTCCTCAGCACCATTATCCTCCCTCTCCTCTGCACCACTCCTCTCCTTTTATACACAACTACTCTCCTTATCCTCATGCACCAATACCCTCCTTCTCTGCTCCACTACCCCACCACCTCCTCTGCACCACTACCCTTTCCTCTGCACCACTACTCTCCTCCTCCTCTGCACCACTACCCTCCCCCTCCTTTGCACCTCTACCCTTCTTCTTTGCACCACTACCTTCCTCCTCTGCACCTCTTCCACTTCTCCTCTGCTCCACTACCCTCCTCCTCCTCTGCACCACTACCCTCCTCCTCCTCTGCTCCACTACCCTCCTCCTCCTCCTCTGCATCGCTACACTCCTCCTCCTCTTCTGCACCACTTCCCTCCTCTTCCTCTGCACCTCTATTCTCCTCCTCCTCTGCACCACTACCCTCCTCCTCTGCATCACTACCCTCCTCCTCCTCAGCACCACAACCCTCCTCCTCCTCTGCACCATTACCCTAATCCTCTGCGTCACAACCCTCCTCCTCCTCTGCACCACAACCCTCCGCCTCCTCTCCACCACTACCCTCCACCTCCTCTGCACCACTACCCTCCTCTTTCTCCTCTGCACCACTACCCTCTTCCTCCTCTGCACAACTACCCTCCTCCTCTGCACCACTACCCTCCTCCTCCTCTGCATCACTACCCTCCTCCTCTGCACCACTACCCTCCTCCTCCTCTGCATTACTACCCTCCTCCTCCTCTGCACAAGTACCCTCCTCCTCTGCACCACTACCCTCCTCCTCTGCACCACATCCCTCCTCCTCTGCACCACTACCCTCCTCCTCCTCTGCACCACTACCCTCCTCCTCTTCTGCACCACAACCCTCTTCCTCTGCACCACAACCCTCCTCTGCACCACTACCCTCCTTCTCCTCTGCACCACTACCCTCCTCCTCCTCTGCACCACTACCCTCCTCCTCTGCACCACTACACTCCTCTTTCTCTGCACCACTACCATCCTCCTCCTCTGCACCACTACCCTCCTCCTCCTCTGCACCACTACCCTCCTCCTCTGCACCACTACCCTCCTCCTCCTCTGAACCACAACCCTCCTCCTTTGCATCACTACACTCCTCTTTCTCTGCACCACTACACTCCTGCTCTTCTGCACCACTACCCTCCTCCTCCTCTGCACCACTACCCTCCTCCTTTGCACCACAACCCTCCTCTTTCTCTGCACCACTACCCTCCTCCTCCTCTGCACTACTACCCTCCTCTTCCTCCTCTGCACCGCTACCCTCCTCCTCCTCTGCATTACTACCCTCCTCCTTCTCCTCTGAACCACTACCCTCCTCTTCCTCCTCTGCACCACTACCTTCCTCCTCTGCACCACTACACTCCTCTTTCTCTGCACCACTACCCTCCTCCTCCTCTGCATTATTACTCTCCTCCTCCTCTGCACCACTACCCTCCTCCTCCTCTGAACCACTATCCTCCTCTTTCTCCTATGCACCACTACCCTCCTCCTCCTCTGCACCACAACCCTTTTCCTCTGCACCGCAACCCTCCTCCTCTGCACCACTTCCCTCCTCCTCCTCTGCACCACTACCCTCCTCTTCTGCACCACTACACTCCTCTTTCTCTGCACCACTACCCTCCTCTTCTTCTGCATCACTACCCACCTCCTCCTCCTCTGCACCACTACCCTCCTCCTCTGCACCACTACCCTCCTCCTCTTCTGCATCACTACCCTCCTCATCCTCTTAACCACTACCTTCCTCCTCTGCACCACTACCCTCCTCCTCTGCACCACTACCCTACTCCTCCTCTGAATCACTACCCCTCCTCCTCTGCACCACTACACTCCTCTTTCTCTGCACCACTACCCTCGTGCTCCTCTGCACCACTACCCTACTCCTCCTCTGCACCACTACCCTCCTCCTTTGCACCACAACCCTCCTCTTTCTCTGCACCACTAACCTCCTCCTCCTCTGCACCACTACCCTCCTCCTCTGCACCACTACCCTCCTCCTCGTCTGAACAACTACCCTCCTCCTCTGCACCACTACCCTCCTCCTCCTTTGCACCACTACCCTCCTCCTCTGCACTACTACACTCCTCCTCCTCTGCACCACTACTCTCTTCCCCCTCTGCACAACTACCCTCCTCCTCCTCTGCTCCACCACCATCCTCCTCCTTTGCACCACTACCCTCCTCCTCTGCACTACTACTCTCCTCCTCCTCTGCACCACTATTCTCCTCCTCCTCCTCTGAACCACTACCCTCCTCCTCCTCTGCAACACTATCCTCCTCCTCTCTGCACCACTACCCTCCTCCTCCTCCGCACCACTACCCTCCTCCTCCTACGCACCACTACCCTCCTCCTTCTCCTCTGCACCACAACCCTCCTCCTCTGCACCACTACCCTCCTCCTCTGCACCCCTACACTCCTCCTCCTCCGCACCACTACCCTCCTCCTCCTACGCACCACTACCCTCCTCCTCCTCCTCTGCACCACAACCCTCCTCTTCTGCACCACTACCCTCCTCCTTTGCACCACTACCCCTCCTCTTCTGCACCACTACCTTCCTCCTCCTCTGATCCACTACCATCCTCCTCCACCTCTGCACCACTACCCTACTCCTCCTCCTCTGCACCACAACCCTCCTCCTCTGCACCACTACCCTTCTCCTCTGCACCACTACCCTCCTCCTCCTCTGAACCTCTATCCTCCTCCTCTGCACCACTACACTCCTCTTTCTCTGCACCACTACCCTCCTTCTCCTCTGCACCACTACTCTCCTCCTCTACACCACTACCCTCTTCCTCCTCTGAACCACTACCCTCCTCCTCCTCTGCAACACTACCCTCCTCCTCTCTGCACCACTACCCTCCTCCTCCTCCGCACCACTACCCTCCTCCTCCTACGCACCACTACCCTCCTCCTCCTCCTCTGCACCACAACCCTCCTCCTCTGCACCACTACCCTCCTCCTCAGCACCACTACCCCTCCTCCTCTTCTGCACCACTACCCTCCTCCCCCTCTGCACCACTACCCTACTCCTCCTCCTCTGCACCACAACCCTCCTCCTCTGTACCACTACCCTCCTCCTTTGCACCACTACCCTCCTCCTCCTCTGATCCACAACCATCCTCCTCCTCCTCTGCACCACTACCCGCCTCCTCTGCACCACTACCCTCCTCCTCCTCTGCACCACAACCCTCCTCCTCCTCTGCACCACTACCCTCCCCCACTGCACCTCTACTCTCATTCTCCTGTGCACCACTACCCTCCATCTCCTTTGCACCACAACCCTCCTCTTTCTCTGCACCACTACCCTCCTCCTCCTCTGCACCACTACCCTCCTCCGCTGCACCACTATCTTCCTCCTCCTCTGCACCACTACCCTCCTCCTCGTCTGAACCACTACCCTCCTCCTCAGCACCACTACCCTCCTCCTCCTCTGCACCACTACCCTCCTCCTCTGCACCACTATCTTCCTCCTCCTCTGCACCACTACTCTCCTCCCCCTCAGCACCACTACCCTCCTCCTCCTTTGCACCACTGCCCTCCTCCTCTGCACCACTACCCTCCTCCTCTGTACCACTACCCTCATCCTCCCTGCACCACTACCCTCCTCCTCCTCCGCACCACTACCCTCCTCCTCCTCCTCTGCACCACAACCCTCCTCCTCTGCACCACAACCCTCCTCTGCACCACTTCCCTCCTCCTCTGCACAACTATCCTCCTCTTCTTCTGCACCACTACCCTCCTCCCCCTCTGCACCAATACCCTCCTCCTCCTCTGCACCACTATTCTCCTCCTCTGCACCACTACCCTCCTCCTCTGCACCACTACCCTCCTCCCCCTCTGAACCACTACCCTCCTCCTCCTCAGCACCACAACCCTCCTCCTCCTCTGCACCACTACCCTCCTCCTCCTCTGCACCACTACCCTCCTCTTCCTCTGAACCACTACCCTCCTCCTCCTCTGCATCACTACCCTCCTCCTCTGCACCACTACCCTCCTCCTCCTCCTCTGCACCACTATCCTCCTCTTCGGCATCACTACCCTCCACCATCCTTGCACCACTACCCTCCTCTTCTGCAGCACAACCCTCCTCCTCTGCACCACTACCCTCCTTCTGCTCTGCACCACTACCCTCCTCCTCCTCTGCACCACTACCCTCCTCCTCTGCACCAATACCCTCCTCCTCCTCTGCATTACTACCCTCCTCCTCCTCTGCACAAGTACCCTCCTCCTCTGCACCACTACCCTCCTCCTCTGCACCACATCCCTCCTCCTCTGCACCACTACCCTCCTTCTCCTCTTCACCACTACCCTCCTCCTCTTCTGCACCACAACCCTCTTCCTCTGCACCACAACCCTCCTCCTCTGCACCACTACCCTCCTTCTCCTCTGCACCACTACCCTCCTCCTCCTCTGCACCACTACCCTCCTCCTCTGCACCACTACACTCCTCTTTCTCTGCACCACTACCATCCTCCTCCTCTGCACCACTACCCTCCTCCTCCTCTGCACCACTACCCTCCTCCTCTGCACCACTACCCTCCTCCTCCTCTGAACCACTACCCTCCTCCTTTGCATCACTACAGTCCTCTTTCTCTGCACCACTACACTCCTGCTCTTCTGCACCACTACCCTCCTCCTCCTCTGCACCACTACCCTCCTCCTTTGCACCACAACCCTCCTCTTTCTCTGCACCACTACCCTCCTCCTCCTCTGCACTACTACCCTCCTCTTCCTCCTCTGCACCGCTACCCTCCTCCTCCTTTGCATTACTACCCTCCTCCTCCTTCTCTGAACCACTACCCTCCTCTTCCTCCTCTGCACAACTACCTTCCTCCTCTGCACCACTACACTCCTCCTCTGCACCACTACACTCCTCTTTCTCTGCACCACTACCCTCCTCCTCCTCTGCATTATTACTCTCCTCCTCCTCTGCACCACTACCCTCCTCCTCCTCTGAACCACTATCCTCCTCTTTCTCCTATGCACCACTACCCTCCTCCTCCTCTGCACCACAACCCTTTTCCTCTGCACCGCAACCCTCCTCCTCTGCACCACTTCCCTCCTCCTCCTCTGCACCACTACCCTCCTCTTCTGCACCACTACACTCCTCTTTCTCTGCACCACTACCCTCCTCCTCTTCTGCATCACTACCCACCTCCTCCTCCTCTGCACCACTACCCTCCTCCTCTGCACCACTACCCTCCTCCTCTTCTGCATCACTTCCCTCCTCATCCTCTTAACCACTACCTTCCTCC
This sequence comes from Procambarus clarkii, assembly GCF_040958095.1. NCBI lineage: Eukaryota > Metazoa > Arthropoda > Malacostraca > Decapoda > Cambaridae > Procambarus > Procambarus clarkii. The sequence goes on from NC_091198.1 coordinate 36,622,877, forward strand.
TCTGCACCACTACCCTCCTCCTCTGCACCACTACCCTACTCCTCCTCTGAATCACTACCCCTCCTCCTCTGCACCACTACACTCCTCTTTCTCTGCACCACTACCCTCGTGCTCCTCTGCACCACTACCCTACTCCTCCTCTGCACCACTACCCTCCTCCTCCTCTGCACCACTACCCTCCTCCTCTGCACCACTACCCTCCTCCTCGTCTGAACAACTACCCTCCTCCTCTGCACCACTACCCTCCTCCTCCTTTGCACCACTACCCTCCTCCTCTGCACTACTACACTCCTCCTCTGCACCACTACTCTCTTCCCCCTCTGCACAACTACCCTCCTCCTCCTCTGCTCCACCACCATCCTCCTCCTTTGCACCACTACCCTCCTCCTCTGCACTACTACTCTCCTCCTCCTCTGCACCACTTTTCTCCTCCTCCTCCTCTGAACCACTACCCTCCTCCTCCTCTGCAACACTATCCTCCTCCTCTCTGTACCACTACCCTCCTCCTCCTCCGCACCACTACCCTCCTCCTCCTACGCACCACTACCCTCCTCCTCCTCCTCTGCACCACAACCCTCCTCTGCACCACTACCCTCCTCCTCTGCACCACTACAATCCTCCTCCTCCGCACCACTACCCTCATCCTCCTCTGCACCACTACCCTCCTCCTCCTCTGCACCACTACCCTCCTCCTCTCCACCACTACCCTAATCTTCCTCCTCCTCACCACTACCCTCCTCCTCCTCTGCATCACTACCCTCCTCCTCTGCACCACTACCCTCCTCCTCCTCTGCACCACTACCCTCCTCCTCTGCACCACTATCCTCCTCTTCGGCATCACTACCCTCCACCATCCTTGCACCACTACCCTCCTCTTCTGCACCACAACCCTCCTCCTCTGCACCACTACCCTCCTACTGCTCTGCACCACTACCCTCCTCCTCCTCTGCACCACTACCCTCCTCCTCTGCACCAATACCCTCCTCCTCTTCTGCATTACTACCCTCCTCCTCCTCTGCACAAGTACCCTCCTCCTCTGCACCACTACCCTCCTCCTCTGCACCACATCCCTCCTCCTCTGCACCACTACCCTCCTTCTCCTCTGCACCACTACCCTCCTCCTCTTCTGCACCACAACCCTCTTCCTCTGCACCACAACCCTCCTCCTCTGCACCACTACCCTCCTTCTCCTCTGCACCACTACCCTCCTCCTCCTCTGCACCACTACCCTCCTCCTCTGCACCACTACCCTCCTCCTCCTCTGCATCACTACCCTCCTCCTACTCTGCATTACTACCTTCCTCCTCCTCTGCACGCCTACCCTACTCTTCCTCCTCTGCACCACTACCCTCCTCCTCCTCTGAACAACTACCCTCCTCTTCTTCCTCTGCATCACCACCCTCCTCCTCCGCTCCACCTCTACCCTCCTCCTCCTCTGCACCACTACCCTCCTCCTCTGCACCACTATCCTCCTCCTCTGCACCACTATCCTCCTCCTCTGTACCACTATCCTCCTCCTCCTCTTAACTACTACATTCCTCCTCTGCACCACTACCCTCCTCCTCCTCTGCACCACTACCCTCCTTCTCCTCTAAACCTCTACCCTTCTCTGCACCACTACACTCCTCTTTCTCTGCACCACTACCCTCCTGCTCCTCTGCACCACTACTCTGCTCCTCCTCTGCACCACTACTTTCCTCCTGTGCATCACAACCCTCCTCTTTCTCTGCACCACTACCCTCCTCCTCCTCTGCACAACTACCCTACTCCTCTGCACCACTACCCTCCTCCTCCTCTGCACCACTACTCTCCTCCCCCTCTGCACCACTACCCTCCTCCTCCTCCTCTGCTCCACTACCATCCTCCTCCTTTGCACCACTACCCTCCTCCTCTGCACCACTACCTTCCTCCTCCTGTGCACCACTACACTCCTCCTCCTCCTCTGCACCACTACCCTTCCCCTGCTCTGCACCACTAACCACCCACGCCTCTGCACGACCACCCTCCTCCTCCTCTGCACCACTACCTTCCTCCTCATCTGCACTACTACCCTCCTCCTCCTTAGCACCAAACCTTCCTCCTCCTCTGCACACTACCCTCCTCCTCCTCAGCATCACTACCCTCCCTCTCCTCTGCACCACTCCTCTCCTTTTATACACTACTACTATCCTTATCCTCATGCACCAATACCCTCCTTCTCTGCTCCACTACCCCACCACCTCCTCTGCACCACTACCCTTTCCTCTGCACCACTACTCTCCTCCTCCTCTGCACCACTACCCTCCCCCTCCTTTGCACCGCTACCCTTCTTCTTTGCAACACTACCTTCCTCCTCTGCACCTCTTCCACTTCTCCTCTGCTCCACTACCCTCCTCCTCCTCTGCACCACTACCCTCCTCCTCCTCTGCTCCACTACCCTCCTCCTCCTCCTCTGCATCGCTACACTCCTCCTCCTCTTCTGCACCACTTCCCTCCTCTTCCTCTGCACCTCTATTCTCCTCCTCCTCTGCACCACTACCCTCCTCCTCTGCATCACTACCCTCCTCCTCCTCAGCACCACAACCATCCTCCTCCTCTGCACCATTACCCTAATCCTCTGCGTCACAACCCTCCTCCTCCTCTGCACCACAACCCTCCTCCTCTGCACCACTACCCTCCTCCTCAGCACCACTACCCCTCCTCCTCTTCTGCACCACTACCCTCCTCCCCCTCTGCACCACTACCCTACTCCTCCTCCTCTGCACCACAACCCTCCTCCTCTGCACCACTACCCTCCTCCTTTGCACCACTACCCTCCTCCTCCTCTGATCCACAACCATCCTCCTCCTCCTCTGCACCACTACCCGCCTCCTCTGCACCACTACCCTCCTCCTCCTCTGCACCACAACCCTCCTCCTCCTCTGCACCACTACCCTTCCCCACTGCACCTCTACTCTCATTCTCCTGTGCACCACTACCCTCCATCTCCTTTGCACCACAACCCTCCTCTTTCTCTGCACCACTACCCTCCTCCTCCTCTGCACCACTACCCTCCTCCGCTGCACCACTATCTTCCTCCTCCTCTGCACCACTACCCTCCTCCTCGTCTGAACCACTACCCTCCTCCTCAGCACCACTACCCTCCTCCTCCTCTGCACCACTACCCTCCTCCTCTGCACCACTATCTTCCTCCTCCTCTGCACCACTACTCTCCTCCCCCTCAGCACCACTACCCTCCTCCTCCTTTGCACCACTGCCCTCCTCCTCTGCACCACTACCCTCCTCCTCTGTACCACTACCCTCATCCTCCCTGCACCACTACCCTCCTCCTCCTCCGCACCACTACCCTCCTCCTCCTCCTCTGCACCACAACCCTCCTCCTCTGCACCACAACCCTCCTCTGCACCACTTCCCTCCTCCTCTGCACAACTATCCTCCTCTTCTTCTGCACCACTACCCTCCTCCCCCTCTGCACCACTACCCTCCTCCTCCTCTGCACCACTATCCTCCTCCTCTGCACCACTACCCTCCTCCTCTGCACCACTACCCTCCTCCCCCTCTGAACCACTACCCTCCTCCTCCTCAGCACCACAACCCTCCTCCTCCTCTGCACCACTACCCTCCTCCTCCTCTGCACCACTACCCTCCTCTTCCTCTGAACCACTACCCTCCTCCTCCTCTGCACCACTACCCTCCTACTCTGCATCACTACCCTCCTCCTCCTTTGCACCACTACCCTCCTCCTCCTCTGCACCACTACCCTCCTCCTCCTCTGCACCACTACCCGCCTCTTCCTCTGAACCACTACCCTCCTCCTCCTCTGCACCACTACCCTCCTCCTCCTCTGCACCACTACCCTCCTCCTCCTTTTGCACCACTACCCTCCTCTTCCTTCTCTGCACTACTACCCTCCTCTTCCTTCTCTGCACCACTACCCTCCTCCTCTGCATTACTACCCTTCTCTTCCTCTGAACCACTATCCTCCTCCTCCTATGCACCACTACCCTCCTCCTCCTATGCACCACTAACCTCCTCTTACTCCTCTGCACCACTACCCTCCTCCTCCTCTGCACCACTACCCTCCTACTCTCAACCACTACCCTAATCTTCCTCCTCCTCACCACTACCCTCCTCCTCCTCTGCATCACTACCCTCCTCCTCTGCACCACTACCCTCCTCCTCCTCTGCACCACTACCCTCCTCCTCTGCACCACTATCCTCCTCTTCGGCATCACTACCCTCCACCATCCTTGCACCACTACCCTCCTCTTCTGCACCACAACCCTCCTCCTCTGCACCACTACCCTCCTTCTGCTCTGCACCACTACCCTCCTCCTCCTCTGCACCACTTCCCTCCTCCTCCTCTGAACCACTACCCTCCTCCTCTGCACCACTACACTCCTCTTTCTCTGCACCACTACTCTCCTGCTCCTCTGCACCACTACCCTCCTCCTCCTCTGCACCACTACCCTCCTCCTTTGCACCACAACCCTCCTCTTTCTCTGCACCACTACCCTCCTCCTCCTCTGCACCACTACCGTCTTCTTCCTCCTCTGCAACGCTACCCTCCTCCTCTGTATTACTACCCTCCTCCTCCTCTGAACCACTACCCTCCTCTTCCTCCTCTGCACCACTACCCTCCTCCTCTGCACCACTACACTCCTCTTTCTCTGCACCACTACCCTCCTCCTCCTCTGCATTATTACTCTCCTCCTCCTCTGCACCACTACCCTCCTCCTCCTCTGAACCACTACCCTTTTCCTCTGCACCGCAACCCTCCTCCTCTGCACCACTACCCTCCTCCTCCTCTGCACCACTACCCTCCTCCTCTGCACCACTACACTCCTCTTTCTCTACACCACTACCCTTCTCCTCCTCTGCATCACAACCCACCTCCTCCTCCTCTGCACCACTACCCTCCTCCTCTGCACCACTACCCTCCTCATCCTCTTAACCACTACCTTCCTCCTCTGCACCACTACCCTCCTCCTCTGCACCACTACTATACTCCTCCTCTGAACCACTACCCCTCCTCCTGTGCACCACCACACTCCTCTTTCTCTACACCACTACCCTCCTCCTCCTCTGCATCACAACCCACCTCCTCCTCCTCTGCATCACTACCCTCGTGCTCCTCTGCATCACTACCCTCCTCCTCCTCTGCACCACTACCCTCCTCCTTTGCACCACAACCCTCCTCTTTCTCTGCACCACTAACCTCCTCCTCCTCTGCACCACTACCCTCCTCCTCTGCACCACTACCCTCCTCCTCCTCTGCACCACTACCTTCCGCCTCTGCACTACTTCACTCCTCCTCCTCTGCACCAATACTCTCCTCCCCCTCTGCACCACTACCCTCCTCCTCCTCTGCTCCACTACCATCCTCCTCCTTTGCACCACTACCCTCCTCCTCTGCACCACTACCCTCCTCCTCTGCACCACCACTCTCCTCCTCCTCTGCACCACTCTCCTCCTCCTCCTCTGAACCACTACCCTCCTCCTCCTCTGCAACACTACGCTCCTCCTCTCTGCACCACTACCCTCCTCCTCCTCCGCACTACTACCCTCCTCCTCCTACGCACCACTACCCTCCTCCTCCTACGCACCACTACCCTCCTCCTCCTCTGCACCACTCCCCTCCTCCTCTGTACCACTACCCTCCTCCTCTCTGCACCACTACCCTCCTTCTCCTCCGCACCACTACTCTCCTCCTCCTCTGCACCACAACCCTCCTCTGCAGCACTTCCCTCCTCCTCTGCACAACTATCCTCCTCCTCTTCTGCACCACTACCCTCCTCCCCCTCTGCACCACTACCCTCCTCCTCCTCTGCACCACTATTCTCCTCCTCTGCACCACTACCCTCCTACTCTGCACCACTACCCGCCTCCCCCTCTGAACCACTACTCTCCTCCTCCTCAGCACCACAACCCTCCTCCTCCTCTACACCACTACCCTCCTCCTCCTCTGCACCACTACCCTCCTCTTCCTCTGAACCACTACCCACCTCCTCCTCTGCTCCTATACCCTCTTACTCTGCATCACTACCCTCCTCCTCCTTGGCACCACTACCCTCCTCCTCCTCTGCACCACTACCCTCCTCCTCCTTTTGCACCACTACCCTCCTCTTCCTCCTCTGCACCACTACCCTCCTTCTCCTCTGCATTACTACCCTTCTCCTCCTCTGAACCACTACCCTCCTCCTCCTCTGCACCACTTACCTCCTCTTACTCCTCTGCACCACTACCCTCCTCCTCTGCACCACTACCCTCCTCCTCTCAACCACTACCCTAATCTTCCTCCTCATCACCACTACCCTCCTCCTCCTCTGCATCACTACCCTCCTCCTCTGCACCACTACCCTCCTCCTCCTCTGCACCACTACCCTCCTCCTCTGCACCAATACCCTCCTCATCCTCTTAACCACTTCCTTCCTCCTCTGCACCACTACCCTCCTCCTCCTCTGCACCACTACCCTCCTCCTCTGCACCACTACCCTCCTCCTCCTCTGCACCACTACCCTCCTCCTCCTCTGTACCACTACCCTCCTCCTTTGCACCACAACCCTCCTCTTTCTCTGCACCACTACCCTCCTCCTCCTCTGCACCACTGCCCTCCTCTGCACCACTACACTCCTCTTTCTCTACACCACTACCCTCCTCCTCCTCTGCATCACTACCCACCTCCTCCTCCTCTGCACCACTACCCTCCTCCTCTGCACCACTACCCTCCTCATCCTCTTAACCACTACCTTCCTCCTCTGCACCACTACCCTCCTCTTCTGCACCACTACCCTCCTCATCCTCTTAACCACTACCTTCCTCCTCTGCACCACTACACTCCTCTTTCTCTGCACCACTACCCTCGTGCTCCTCTGCACCACTACCCTCCTCCTCCTCTGCACCACTACCCTCCTCCTTTGCACCACAACCCTCCTCTTTCTCTGCACCACTAACCTCCTCCTCCTCTGCACCACTACCCTCCTCCTCTGCACCACTACCCTCCTCTTCGTCTGAACAACTACCCTCCTCCTCTGCACCACTACCCTCTTCCTCCACTGCACCACTACCCTCCTCCTCTGCACTACTACACTCCTCCTCTGCACAACTACTCTCCTCCCCCTCTGCACCACTACCCTCCTCCTCCTCTGCTCCAGTACCATCCTCCTCCTTTGCACCACTACCCTCCTCCTCTGCACCACTACCCTCCTCCTCTGCACCACTACTCTCCTCCTCCTCTGCACCACTATCCTCCTCCTCCTCTGAACCACTACCCTCCTCCTCCTCTGCAACACTACCCTCCTCCTCTCTGAACCCACTACCCTCCTCCTCCTCCGCACCACTACCCTCCTCCTCCTACGCACCACTACCCTCCTCCTCCTCCACTGCACAACAACCCTCCTCCTCTGTACCACTACCCTCCTCCTCTGCACCACTACCCCTCCTCCTCTTCTGCACCACTACCCTCCTCCTCCTCCGCACCACTACTCTCCTCTTCTGCACCACTACCCTCCTCCCCCTCTGCACCACTACCCTACTCCTCCTCCTCTGCACCACAACCCTCCTCCTCTGCACCACTACCCTCCTCCTCTGCACCACTCCCCTCCTCCTCCTCTGCACCACTACCCTCCTCCTCTTCACCACTACCCTCCTCCTCCTTTGAACCTCTACCCTCCTCCTCTACACCACTACACTCCTCTTTCTCTGCACCACTACCCTTCTTCTCCTCTGCACCACTACTCTCCTCCTTTTCAGCACCACTACCTCCTCCTCTGCACCACAACCCTCCTCTTTCTCTGCACTACTACCCTCCTCCTTCTCTGCACCACTACCCTCCTCCGCTGCACCACTACCCTCCTCCTCGTCTGAACCACTACCCTCCTCCTCTGCTTCACTACCCTCCTCCCCCTCTGAACCACTACCCTCCTCCTCCTCAGCACCACCACCCTCCTCCTCCTCTGCACCACTACCCTCCTCCTCCTCTGCACCACTACCCTCCTCTTCCTCTGAACCACTATCCTCCTCCTCCTCTGCACCACAACCCTCCTACTCTGCATCACTACCCCTCCTCTTCCTTTGCACCACTACCCTCCTCCTCCTCTGCACCACTACCCTCCTCCTCCTTTTGCACCACTACCCTCCTTTTCCTCCTCTGCACCACTACCCTCCTCCTCCTTTGCATTACTACCCTTCTCCTCTGAACCACTATTCTCCTCCTCCTATCTACCACTACCCTCCTCCTCCTCTGCACCACTAACCTCCTCTTACTCCTCTGCACCACTTCCCTCCTCCTCCTCTGCACCACTACCCTCCTCCTCTCAACCACTACCCTAATCTTCCTCCTCATCACCACTACCCTCCTTCTCCTCTGCATCACTACTCTCCTCCTCTGCACCACTACCCTACTCCTCCTCTGCATTACTACCCTCCTCCTCCTCTGCACCAATACCCGCCTCCTCCTCTGCACCACTACCCTCCTCCTCTGCACCACTATCCTCCTCTTCGGCATCACTACCCTCCTTCTGCTTTGCACCACTACCCTCCTCCTCCTCTGCACCACAACCCTCTTCATCTGCACCACAACCCTCCTGCTCTGCACCACTACCCTCCTTCTCCTCTGCACCACTACACTCCTCCTCCTCCGCACCACTACCCTGCTCCTCTGCACCACTACACTCCTCTTTCTCTGCACCACTACCCTCCTCCTCCTCTGCACCACTACACTCCTCCTCCTCTGCACCACTACCCTCCTCTTTTGTACCACAACCCTCCTCTTTCTCTGCACCACTAACCTCCTCCTCCTCTGCACCACTACTCTCCTCCCCCTCTGCACCACTACCCTCTTCCTCCTCTGCTCCACTACCATCCTCCTCCTTTGCACCACTACCCTCCTCCTCTGCACCACTACCCTCCTCCTCGTCTGTACCACTACAATCCTCCTCTGCACACTTACCCTCCTCCTCCTCTGCACCAGTACCCTCCTCCTCTGCACCACTACCCTCCTCCTCCTCTGCACCACTACTCTCCACCCCCTATGCACCACTATCCTCCTCCTCCTCTGCACCACTACCCTCCTCCTCTCTGCACCATTACCCTCCTCCTCCTCTGCACGACTACCCTCCTCCTCCTCTGCAACACTTCCCTCCTCCTCCTCTGCACCACTACCCCTCGTCTTCCTCTGCACCACAACCCTTCTCCATTTCTGTCCCACTGCTCTCCTCCTCCTCTGCCCCACTACTGTCCTCCTCCTCTGCACCACTACCCTCCCCCTCCTCTGCACCAATACCCTCCTCCTCTGCACCACTACCCTCCTCATCCTCTTAACCACTACCTTCCTCCTCTGCACCACTACCCTCCTCCTCTGCACCACTACCCGCCTCCTCCTCCTCTGAACCACTACCCCTCCTCCTCTGCACCACTACACTCCTCTTTCCCTGCACCACTACCCTCCTGCTCCTCTGCACCACTACCCTCCCCCTCCTCTGTACCACTACCCTCCTCCTTTGCACCACAACCCTTCTCTTTCTCTGCACCACTAACCTCCTCCTCCTCTACACCACTACCCTCCTCCTCCTCTGCACCACTACCCTCCTCTTCCTCTGAACCACTACCCACCTCCTCCTCTGCTCCTATACCCTCTTACTCTGCATCACTACCCTCCTCCTCCTTGGCACCACTACCCTCCTCCTCCTCTGCACCACTACCCTCCTCCTCCTTTTGCACCACTACCCTCCTCTTCCTCCTCTGCACCACTACCCTCCTTCTCCTCTGCATTACTACCCTTCTCCTCCTCTGAACCACTACCCTCCTCCTCCTCTGCACCACTTACCTCCTCTTACTCCTCTGCACCACTACCCTCCTCCTCTGCACCACTACCCTCCTCCTCTCAACCACTACCCTAATCTTCCTCCTCATCACCACTACCCTCCTCCTCCTCTGCATCACTACCCTCCTCCTCTGCACCACTACCCTCCTCCTCCTCTGCACCACTACCCTCCTCCTCTGCACCAATACCCTCCTCATCCTCTTAACCACTTCCTTCCTCCTCTGCACCACTACCCTCCTCCTCCTCTGCACCACTACCCTCCTCCTCTGCACCACTACCCTCCTCCTCCTCTGCACCACTACCCTCCTCCTCCTCTGTACCACTACCCTCCTCCTTTGCACCACAACCCTCCTCTTTCTCTGCACCACTACCCTCCTCCTCCTCTGCACCACTGCCCTCCTCTGCACCACTACACTCCTCTTTCTCTACACCACTACCCTCCTCCTCCTCTGCATCACTACCCACCTCCTCCTCCTCTGCACCACTACCCTCCTCCTCTGCACCACTACCCTCCTCATCCTCTTAACCACTACCTTCCTCCTCTGCACCACTACCCTCCTCTTCTGCACCACTACCCTCCTCATCCTCTTAACCACTACCTTCCTCCTCTGCACCACTACACTCCTCTTTCTCTGCACCACTACCCTCGTGCTCCTCTGCACCACTACCCTCCTCCTCCTCTGCACCACTACCCTCCTCCTTTGCACCACAACCCTCCTCTTTCTCTGCACCACTAACCTCCTCCTCCTCTGCACCACTACCCTCCTCCTCTGCACCACTACCCTCCTCTTCGTCTGAACAACTACCCTCCTCCTCTGCACCACTACCCTCTTCCTCCACTGCACCACTACCCTCCTCCTCTGCACTACTACACTCCTCCTCTGCACAACTACTCTCCTCCCCCTCTGCACCACTACCCTCCTCCTCCTCTGCTCCAGTACCATCCTCCTCCTTTGCACCACTACCCTCCTCCTCTGCACCACTACCCTCCTCCTCTGCACCACTACTCTCCTCCTCCTCTGCACCACTATCCTCCTCCTCCTCTGAACCACTACCCTCCTCCTCCTCTGCAACACTACCCTCCTCCTCTCTGAACCCACTACCCTCCTCCTCCTCCGCACCACTACCCTCCTCCTCCTACGCACCACTACCCTCCTCCTCCTCCACTGCACAACAACCCTCCTCCTCTGTACCACTACCCTCCTCCTCTGCACCACTACCCCTCCTCCTCTTCTGCACCACTACCCTCCTCCTCCTCCGCACCACTACTCTCCTCTTCTGCACCACTACCCTCCTCCCCCTCTGCACCACTACCCTACTCCTCCTCCTCTGCACCACAACCCTCCTCCTCTGCACCACTACCCTCCTCCTCTGCACCACTCCCCTCCTCCTCCTCTGCACCACTACCCTCCTCCTCTTCACCACTACCCTCCTCCTCCTTTGAACCTCTACCCTCCTCCTCTACACCACTACACTCCTCTTTCTCTGCACCACTACCCTTCTTCTCCTCTGCACCACTACTCTCCTCCTTTTCAGCACCACTACCTCCTCCTCTGCACCACAACCCTCCTCTTTCTCTGCACTACTACCCTCCTCCTTCTCTGCACCACTACCCTCCTCCGCTGCACCACTACCCTCCTCCTCGTCTGAACCACTACCCTCCTCCTCTGCTTCACTACCCTCCTCCCCCTCTGAACCACTACCCTCCTCCTCCTCAGCACCACCACCCTCCTCCTCCTCTGCACCACTACCCTCCTCCTCCTCTGCACCACTACCCTCCTCTTCCTCTGAACCACTATCCTCCTCCTCCTCTGCACCACAACCCTCCTACTCTGCATCACTACCCCTCCTCTTCCTTTGCACCACTACCCTCCTCCTCCTCTGCACCACTACCCTCCTCCTCCTTTTGCACCACTACCCTCCTTTTCCTCCTCTGCACCACTACCCTCCTCCTCCTTTGCATTACTACCCTTCTCCTCTGAACCACTATTCTCCTCCTCCTATCTACCACTACCCTCCTCCTCCTCTGCACCACTAACCTCCTCTTACTCCTCTGCACCACTTCCCTCCTCCTCCTCTGCACCACTACCCTCCTCCTCTCAACCACTACCCTAATCTTCCTCCTCATCACCACTACCCTCCTTCTCCTCTGCATCACTACTCTCCTCCTCTGCACCACTACCCTACTCCTCCTCTGCATTACTACCCTCCTCCTCCTCTGCACCAATACCCGCCTCCTCCTCTGCACCACTACCCTCCTCCTCTGCACCACTATCCTCCTCTTCGGCATCACTACCCTCCTTCTGCTTTGCACCACTACCCTCCTCCTCCTCTGCACCACAACCCTCTTCATCTGCACCACAACCCTCCTGCTCTGCACCACTACCCTCCTTCTCCTCTGCACCACTACACTCCTCCTCCTCCGCACCACTACCCTGCTCCTCTGCACCACTACACTCCTCTTTCTCTGCACCACTACCCTCCTCCTCCTCTGCACCACTACACTCCTCCTCCTCTGCACCACTACCCTCCTCTTTTGTACCACAACCCTCCTCTTTCTCTGCACCACTAACCTCCTCCTCCTCTGCACCACTACTCTCCTCCCCCTCTGCACCACTACCCTCTTCCTCCTCTGCTCCACTACCATCCTCCTCCTTTGCACCACTACCCTCCTCCTCTGCACCACTACCCTCCTCCTCGTCTGTACCACTACAATCCTCCTCTGCACACTTACCCTCCTCCTCCTCTGCACCAGTACCCTCCTCCTCTGCACCACTACCCTCCTCCTCCTCTGCACCACTACTCTCCACCCCCTATGCACCACTATCCTCCTCCTCCTCTGCACCACTACCCTCCTCCTCTCTGCACCATTACCCTCCTCCTCCTCTGCACGACTACCCTCCTCCTCCTCTGCAACACTTCCCTCCTCCTCCTCTGCACCACTACCCCTCGTCTTCCTCTGCACCACAACCCTTCTCCATTTCTGTCCCACTGCTCTCCTCCTCCTCTGCCCCACTACTGTCCTCCTCCTCTGCACCACTACCCTCCCCCTCCTCTGCACCAATACCCTCCTCCTCTGCACCACTACCCTCCTCATCCTCTTAACCACTACCTTCCTCCTCTGCACCACTACCCTCCTCCTCTGCACCACTACCCGCCTCCTCCTCCTCTGAACCACTACCCCTCCTCCTCTGCACCACTACACTCCTCTTTCCCTGCACCACTACCCTCCTGCTCCTCTGCACCACTACCCTCCCCCTCCTCTGTACCACTACCCTCCTCCTTTGCACCACAACCCTTCTCTTTCTCTGCACCACTAACCTCCTGCTCCTCTGCACCACTACCCTCCTCCTCTGCACCACTACCCTCCTCCTCGTCTGATCAACTACCCTCCTCCTCTGCACCACTACCCTCCTCCTCCTCTGTACCACTACCCTCCTCCTCTGCACCACTACACTCCTCCTCCTCCTACCCTCTTCCTCCTCTGCGCCACTACCCTCATCCTCCTCTGCACCACTACTCTTCTTCTCATCTGCACCACTACCCTCCTCCTAGTCTGCACCACTACCCTCCGCCTCCTCTGCACCACTACCCTCCTCCTCTGCACCACTACCCTTCTCCTCCTCTGCACCACTACCCTCCTCCTCCTCTGCACCACTACCGTCCTCTTCCTCTGCACCACTACCCTCCTCCTACTCTGCCCCACTACCCTCCCCCTCCTCCTCTGCACCACTGTCCTCCTCCTCCTCTGCACCAATACCCTCCTCCTCTTCCTCTGCACCACTACCCTCCTCCTCCTCCTCCTCTGCACCACTACCCTCTTCCTACTCTGCCCCACTACCCTCCCCCTGCTCTGCACCACTACCCTCCTCCTCCTCCTCAGCACCTCTACCCTCCTCCTCTGCACCACTACCCTCCTCCTCCTCCTCTTCTGCACCACTACCCTCCTCCTCCTCCTCCTCTGCACCACTACCCTCCTCCTCCTCTGCACCATTACCCTCATCCTCCTCTGCACGACTATCCTCCTCCTCCTCTGCACGACTATCCTCCTCCTCCTCTGCACCACTATCCTCCTCTTTCTCTGCACCACTACCCTCCTCCTGCTCTGCACCACTACCTTCCTCTTTCTCTGCATCACTACCCTCCTCCTCTGCACCACTACCCTCCTTCTCCCATGTAGCACTACCCTGCTCCTCCTCTGCACCACTACCCTCCTCCTGCTCTGCACCACTACCCTCCTCCTTCTCTGCACCACTACCCTCCTCCTGCTCTGCACCACTACCCTCCTCCTCTGCACCACTATCTTCCTCCTCCTTTGCACCACTACTCTCCTCCCCCTCTGCACCACTACCCTCCTCCTCCACTGCACCACTACCCTCCTCCTCTGTACCACTACCCTCTTCATCTCTTCACCACTACCCTCCTCCTCTGCACCACTACCCAACTCCTTCTCCGCACCACTACCCTCCTCGTCCTCCTCTGCACCACAACCCTCCTCCTCTGCGCCACTACCCTCCTCCTCTGCACAACTATCCTCCTCCTCTGGACCACTACCCTCCTCCTCTGAACCACAACCCTCCTCCTCCTCTGCACCACTATCCTCCTCCTCTGCACCACTACCCTCCTCCTCTGCACCACTACCCTCCTCCTCCTCTGATTCACTACCATCCTCCTCCTCCTCTGCACCACTACCCTCCTCCTCTGCACCACTATCCTCCTCCTCTGAACCACTACCCTCCTCCTCTGAACCACAACCCTCCTCCTCCTCTGCACAACTACCCTCCTCCCCCTCTGCACCACTACCCTCCTCTTCCTCTGCACCACTACTCTCCTCTTCCTCTGCACCACTACCCTCCTCCTCCTCTGCACCACTACCCTCCTCTTCCTCTGAATCACTACCTTCCTCCTCTTCTGCACCACTACCCTCCTCCTCTGCATCACTACCCTCCTCCTCCTCTGCACCACTACCCTCCTCCTCCTCTGCATCACTACCCTCCTCCTCCTCTGCACCACTACCCTCCTCCTGCTCTGCACCACCACCCTCCTCCTCCTCTGCAACACTACCCTTCTCCGGCTCTGCATCACTACCCTCCTCCTCCTCCTCTGCACCACTACCCTCCTTCTCCCATGCAGCACTACCCTCCTCCTCCTCTGCACCACTACCCTCCTCCTGCTCTGCACCACTACCCTCCTCCTCTGCACCACTACCCTCCTCCTGCTCTGCACCACTACCCACCTCCTCTGCACCACAATCTTCCTCCTCCTTTGCACCACTACTCTCCTCCCCCTCTGCACCACTACCCTCCTCCTCCTCTGCACCACTACCCTCCTCCTCTGTACCACTACCCTCTTCCTCTCTGCACCACTACCCTCCTCCTCCGCACCACTACCCAACTCCTCCTCCGCACCACTACCCTCCTCCTCCTCCTCTGCACCACAACCTTCCTCCTCTGCGCCACTACCCTCCTCCTCTGCACAACTATCCTCCTCTTCTTTTGCACCACTACCCTCCTCCCCCTCTGCATCACTACCCTCCTCCTCCTCTGCACCACTATCCTCCTCCTCTGCACCACTACTCTCCTCCTCTGCACCACTACCCTCCTCCTCCTCTGATTCACTACCATCTTCCTCCTCCTCTGCACCACTACCCTCCTCCTCTGCACCACTATCCTCCTCCTCTGGACCACTACCCTCCTCCTCTGAACCACAACCCTCCTCCTCTGCACCACTACTCTCCTCTTCCTCTGCACCACTACCCTCCTCCTCCTCTGCACCACTACCCTCCTCTTCCTCTGAACTACTACCCTCCTCCTCCTCTGCACCACTACCCTCCTCCTCCTCTGCATCACTACCCTCCTCCTCCTCTGCACCACTACCCTCCTCCTCCTCTGCACCACTACCCTCCTCCTCCTTTTGCACCACTACCCTCCTCTTCCTCCTCCGCACCACTACCCTCCTCCTCCTCTCAACCACTACCCTAATCTTCCTCCACATCACCACTACCCTCCTCCTCCTCTGCACCACTACCCTCCTTCTCCCCTGCATTACTACCCTCCTCCTCCTCTGCACCACGACCCTCCTCCTCTGCACCACTATCCTCCTCCTCTTTGGCATCACTACCCTCCTCCATCCTTGCATCACTACCCTCCTGCTCTGCACCACAACCCTCCTCCTCCTCTGCACCACTACCCTCCTCCTAAACTGCACCAAAACCCTCTTCCTCTGCACCACAACCCTCCTACTCTGCACCACTACCCTCCTTCTCCTCTGCCCCACTACCCTCCTCCTCCTCGGCACCACTACCCTCCTCCTCTGCACCACTACACTCCTCTTTCTCTGCACCACTACCCTCCTCCTCTGCACCACATGCCTCCTCCTCTGCACCACTACCCTCCTCATCCTCGTAACCACTAGCTTCCTCCTCTGCACCACTACCCTCCTCCTCCTCTGCACCACTACCCTCCTCCTCTGCACCACTACCCTCCTCCTCCTCTGAACCACTACCCTCCTCCTCTGCACCACTACACACCTCTTTCTTTGCACCACTACCCTCCTGCTCCTGTGCACCACTCCCCTCCTCCTCCTCTGCACCACTACGCTTTTCCTCTACACCACTACCATCCTCCTCCGCACCACTACCCTCCTCCGCCTCCTCCTTTGCACCACAACCCTTCTCTTTCTCTGCACCACTAACCTCCTCCTCTGCACCACTACCCTGTTCCTCCTCTGCACCACTACTCTCCTCCCCCTCTGCTCCACTACCATCCTCCTCTTTTGCACCACTACCCTCCTCATCTGCACCACTACCCTCCTCCTCTGCACCACTACCCTCCTCCTCTGCACCACTACCCTCCTCATCCTCTGCACCACTAATCTCCTCCCCCTATGCACCACTATCCTCCTCCTCCTCTGCTCCACTACCATCCTCCTCCTTTGCACCAGTACCCTCTTCCTCTGCACCACTACTCTCCTCCTCCTCTGCACCACTATCCTCCTCCTTCTCTGAACCACTACCCTCCTCCCTCCTCCTCCTCCATTGCACCACTACCCTCCACTTCTCTGCACCACTACCCTCCTCCTCCTCTGCACGACTTCCCTCTTCCTCCTCTGCACCACTACCCCTCCTCTTCCTCTGCACCACAATCCTTCTACATTTCTGTCCCACTGCTCTCCTCCTCCTCTGCACCACTACTCTCTTCATTCTCTGCATCACTACCCTCACCCTGCTCTGCACCACTACCCTCCTCCTCCTCCTCTGCACCTCTACCCTCCTCCTCTGCACCACTACCCTCCTCCTCCTCTTCCTCTGACACCACTACCCTCCTCCTCTTCTGCACCATTACCCTCCTCCTCCTCTGCACAACTATCCTCCTCTTCCTCTGCACCTCTACCTTCCTCCTCTGCAACACTACAATCCTCCTCCTCCTCCTCTGCACCACTACACTATCCCACTCTGCCCCACTACACTCACCCATCTCTGCACCACTACCCTCCTCCTCCTCCTCTGCACCTCTACCCTCCTCCTCTGCACCACTACCCTCCTCCTCCTCCTCTGCACATCTACCCTCCTCCTACTCTGCACCATTACCCTCCTCCTCCTCTGCACGACTATCCTCCTCTTCCTCCGCACCATTACCCTCCTCCTCTGCACAACTATCTTACTCTTCCTCTGCACCTCTACCCTCTTTCTCTGCACCACTACCCTCCTCCTCCTCCTCCTCTGCATCACTACCCTCTTCCTCCTCTGCACCACTACCCTCATCCTCCTCTGCACCACTACTCTTCTTCTCATCTGCACCACTACCCTCCTCCTAGTCTGCACCACTACCCTCCGCCTCCTCTGCACCACTACCCTCCTCCTCTGCACCACTACCCTTCTCCTCCTCTGCACCACTACCCTCCTCCTCCTCTGCACCACTACCGTCCTCTTCCTCTGCACCACTACCCTCCTCCTACTCCGCACCACTACCCTCCCCCTCCTCTGCACCACTACCCTCCTCCTCTGCACCACTACCCTCCTCCTCCTCTGCACCATTACCCTCTTCCTCTTCCTCTGCACCGCTACCCTCCTCCTCCTCTGCACCACTACCTTCCTTCTCCTGTGCACCAATACCCTCCTCCTCCTCCTCTGCACCTCTACCCTCCTCCTCCTCTGCACCACTATCCTCCTCCTCTGCACCACTACCCTCCTTCTCCTCTGCACCACTACCTTCCTCCTCCTCTATACCACTACCCTCCTCTGCCTCCTCTGCACCACTACCCTCCTCCTCTGCACCACTACCCTCCTCCTCCTCTGCACCATTACCCTCCTCCTCCTCTGCACCATTACCCTCCTCCTCCTCTGCACCATTACCCTGCTCCTCCTCTGCACCACTACCCTCCTCCTCCTCTGCACCACTACCTTCCTCTTCCTCTGCACCACTACCCTCCTCCTCTGCAACAATACCCTCCTCCTCCTCTGCACCACTACCCTCATCCTCCTCTGCACCACTTCCCTCCTCCTCCTCTGCACCACTACCCTCCTCCTACTCTGCATCACTACCCTCCTCCTCCTATGCACCACTACCCTCCTCCTCCTCTGCACCACTACCCTCCCCCTCCTCTACACCACTACCCTCCTCGTCTGCACCAATACCCTCCTCCTCCTCTGCACCACTACCCTCATCCTCCTCTGCACCACTTCCCTCCTCCTCCTCTGCACCACTACCCTATTCCTACTCTGCACCACTACCCTACTCCTCCTCCTCTGCTCCACAACCCTCCTCCTCTGCATAACTACAATCCTCCTCTGCACCACTACCCTCCTCCTCCTCTGATCCACTACCATCCTCCTCCTCCTCTGCACCACTCCCCGCCTCCTCTGCACCACTACCCTCCTCCTCCTCTGCGCCACAACCCTCCTCCTCCTCTGCACCACTACCCTCCTCCTCTGCACCACTACCCTCCCCCACTGCACCTCTACTCTCCTTGTCCTGTGCACCACTACCCTCCTTCTCCTCTGCACCACTACCCTCCTCCTCTGCACCACAACCCTCCTCTTTCTCTGCACCACTACCCTCCTCCTCCTCTGCACCACTACCCTCCTCCTCTGCACCACTACCCTCCTCCTCCTCTGAACCTCTACCCCCCTCCTCTGCACCACTACACTCGTCTTTCTCTGCACCACTATCCTCCTCCTCCTCTGCACCACTACTCTCCTCCTCCTCTGCACCACTACCCTCCTCCTCTGCACCACAACCCTCCTCTTTCTCTGCACCACTACCCTCCTCCTCCTCTGCACCACTACCCTCCTCCTCTTCACCACTACCCTCCTCCTCGTCTGAACCACTACCCTCCTCCTCTGCACCACTACCCTCCTCCTCGTCTGAACCACTACCCTCCTCCTCTGCACCACTACCCTCCTCCTCCTCTGCACCACTACCCTCCTCCTCTGCACCACTACCCTCCTCCTCGTCTGAACCACTACCCTCCTCCTCTGCACCACTACCCTCCTCCTCGTCTGAACCACTACCCTCCTTTGCACCACTACCCTCCTCCTCTGCACCACTGCCCTCCTCCTCTGCACCACTACCCTCCTCCTCTGTACCACTACCCTCCTCCTCCTCCGCACCACTACCCTCCTCCTCCGCACCACTACCCAACTCCTCCTCCGCACCACTACCCAACTCCTCCTCCGCACCACTACCCTCCTCCTCCTCCTCTGCACCACAACCCTCCTCCTCTGCACCACTACCCTCCTCCTCTGCACAACAATCCTCCTCTTCTTCTGCACCACTACCCTCCTCCCCCTCTGCATCACTACCCTCCTCCTCCTCTGCACCACTATCCTCCTCCTCTGCACCACTACCCTCCTCCTTTGCACCACTACCCTCCTCCTCCTCTGATTCACTACCATCCTCCTCCTCCTCTGCACCACTACCCTCCTCCTCTGCACCACTATCCTCCTCCTCTGGACCACTACCCTCCTTCTCTGAACCACAACCCTCCTCCTCCTCTGCACAACTAGCCTCCTCCCCCTCTGCACCACTACCCTCCTCCTCCTCTGCACCACTACTCTCCTCTTCCTCTGCACCACTACCCTCCTCCTCCTCTGCACCACTACCCTCCTCTTCCTCTGAACCACTACCCTCCTCCTCATCTGCACCACTACCCTCCTCCTCTTCATCACTACCCTCCTCCTCCTCTGCACCACTACCCTCCTCCTCTGCATCACTACCCTCCTCCTCCTCTGCACCACTACCCTCCTCCTCCTCTGCACCACTACCCTTCTCCTCCTTTTGCACCACTACCCTCCTCTTCCTCCTCCGCACCACTACCCTCCTCCTCTCAACCACTACCCTAATCTTCCTCCACATCACCACTACCCTCCTCCTCCTCTGCACCACTACCCTCCTTCTCCTCTGCATTACTACCCTGCTCCTCCTCTGCACCACGACCCTCCTCCTCTGCACCACTATCCTCCTCCTTTTCGGCATCACTACCCTCCTCCATCCTTGCATCACTACCCTCCTCCTCTGCACCACAACCCTCCTCCTCTGCACCACTACCCTCCTCCTCCTCCTCCTCCTCTGCATCACTACCCTCTTCCTCCTCTGCACCACTACCCTCATCCTCCTCTGCACCACTACTCTTTTCCTCCTATGCACCACTACCCTCCTCCTAGTCTGCACCAATACCCTCCCCCTCCTCTGCACCGCTACCCTCCTCCTCTGCACCACTTCCCTTCTCCTCCTCTGCACCACTACCGTCCTCCTCCTCTGCACCCCTACCGTCATCTTCCTCTGCACCACTACCCTCCTCCTACTCTGCACCACTACCCTCCCCCTCCTCTGCACCACTACCCTCCTCCTCTGCACCACTACCCTCCTCCTCCTCTGCACCAATACACTCTTCCTCTGCACCGCTACCCTCCTCCTCCTCTGCACCACTACCTTCCTTCTCCTGTGCACCAATACCCTCCTCCTCCTCCTCCGCACCTCTACCCTCCTCCTCCTCTGCACCACTATCCTCCTCTTCTGCACCACTACCCTCCTTCTCCTCTGCACCACTACCTTCCTCCTCCTCTGTACCACTACCCTCCTCTGCACCACTACCCTCCTCCTCTGCACCACTACCCTCCTCCTCCTCTGCACCATTAACCTCCTCCTCCTCTGCACTATTACCCTCCTCCTCCTCTGCACCATTACCCTGCTCCTCCTCTGCACCACTACCCTCCTCCTCCTCTGCACCACTACCTTCCTCTTCCTCTGCATCACTACCCTCCTCCTCTGCACCAATACCCTCCTCCTCCTCTGCACCACTATCCTCATCTTCCTCTGCACCACTTCCCTCCTACTCCTCTGCACCACTACCCTCCTCCTACTCTGCATCACTACCCTCCTCCTCCTATGCAAGACTACCCTCCTCCTCCTCTGCACCACTACCCTCCCCCTCCTCTACACCACTACCCTCCTCCTCTGCACCAATACCCTCCTCCTCCTCTGCACCACTACCCTCATCCTCCTCTGCACCACTTCCCTCCTCCTCCTCTGCACCACTACCCTCCTCCTACTCTGCACCACTACCCTACTCCTCCTCCTCTGCTCCACAACCCTCCTCCTCTGCACCACTACCCTCCTCCTCTGCACCACTACCCTCCTCCTCCTCTGATCCACTGCCATCCTCCTTCTCCTCTGCACCACTTCCCGCCTCCTCTGCACCACTACCCTCCTCCTCCTCTGCGCCACAACCCTCCTCCTCCTCTGCACCACTACCCTCCTCCTCTGCACCACTACCCTCCCCCACTGCACCTCTACTCTTCTTGTCCTGTGCACCACTACCCTCCTTCTCCTCTGCACCACTACCCACCTCCTCTTCACCACTATTCTCCTACTCTGCACCACTACCCTCCTCCTTCTCTGCTCCACTACCCTCCTCCTCTGCACCACAACCCTCCTCTTTCTCTGCACCACTACCCTCCTCCTCCTCTGCACCACTACCCTCCTCCTCTGCACCACTACCCTCCTCCTCTGAATCTCTACCCCCCTCCTCTGCACCACTACACTCGTCTTTCTCTGCACCACTACCCTCCTCCTCTGCACCACTACTCTCCTCCTCCTCTGCACCACTACCCTCCTCCTCTGCACTACAACCCTGCTCTTTCTCTGCACCACTACCCTGCTCCTCCTCTGCACCACTACAATCCTCCTCTGCACCACTACCCTCCTCCTCGTCTGAACCACTACCCTCCACCTCTGCACCACTACCCTCCTCCTCGTCTGAACCACTACCCTCCTCCTCTGCACCACTACCCTCCTCCTCCTCTGCACCACTACCCTCCTCCTCTGCACCACTATCATCCTCCTCCTTTGCACCACTACTCTCCGCCCCCTCTGCACCACTACCCTCCTCCTCCTCTGCTCCACTACCGTCCTCCTCCTTTGCACCACTACCCTCCTCCTCTGCACCACTGCCCTCCTCCTCTGCATCACTACCCTCCTCCTCTGTACCACTACCCTCCTCCTCCTCCGCACCACTACCCTCCTCCTCCGCACCACTACCCAACTCCTCCTCCGCACCACTACCCAACTCCTCCTCCGCACCACTACCCAACTCCTCCTCCGCACCACTACCCTCCTCCTCCTCCTCTGCACCACAACCCTCCTCCTCTGCACCACTACCCTCCTCCTCTGCACAACTATCCTCCTCTTCTTCTGCACCACTACCCTCCTCCTTTGCACCACTACCCTCCTCCTCCTCTGATTCACTACCATCCTCCTCCTCTGCACCACTACCCTCCTCCTCTGCACCACTATCCTCCTCCTCTGGACCACTACCCTCCTCCTCTGAACCACAACCCTCCTCCTCCTCTGCACAACTACCCTCCTCCCCCTCTGCACCACTTCCCTCCTCCTCCTCTGCACCACTACTCTCCTCTTCCTCTGCACCACTACCCTCCTCCTCCTCTGCACCACTACCCTCCTCTTCCTCTGAACCACTACCCTCCTCTTCTTCTGCACCACTACCCTCCTCCTCTTCATCACTACCCTCCTCCTCCTCTGCCCCACTACCCTTCTCC
This sequence comes from Procambarus clarkii, assembly GCF_040958095.1. Taxonomy (NCBI): domain Eukaryota; kingdom Metazoa; phylum Arthropoda; class Malacostraca; order Decapoda; family Cambaridae; genus Procambarus; species Procambarus clarkii. The sequence continues at coordinate 36,645,736 of NC_091198.1, forward strand.
TCCTCGGCACCACTACCCTCCTCCTCTGCACCACTACACTCCTCTTTCTCTGCACCACTACCCTCCTCCTCTGCACCACAACCCTCCTCCTCTGCACCACTACCCTCCTCCTCCTCTGCACCACTACCCTCCTCCTCCTCTGCACCACTACCCTCCTTTTCCTCCTCCGCACCACTACCCTGCTCCTCTCAACCACTACCCTAATCTTCCTCCACATCACCACTACCCTCCTCCTCCTCTGCACCATGTTGGGGTAACACTGCAGTTCTTATCTCTTTACTCGGTGAGCAACAGTTATCTCAAAGGTCACTCACCGTAGCCCTGCGGGTCTTCACTCTATCCTCACGGCGCCACTGCACGCCAGGAGAGTCTCCCAGTCAATCCCAACCGGCTTCTGATTGAGAAGGAGTAGGAACACGACTCGTTCACTTGACTGTCATGTGCCCTCCCCAACAATCGGGCTTTACTGTTAACCACAAGGTCGCCAACTGGTGTTTTAGGTGGCCAGTAACACCTCAGTGGACTGGTTGAATTAGTGGTAGCCTTGGCAAGGTCACACTCAAAAGATCAGGAATCAGGCAGGTACTTACTTTTATCACTCTTTGCTTTCCAGTATAATATAGCCACAAGATCAATGGAGGGGATGATATAAACACAATGGTAATTTTGTATTTTACTTAAAATGCATGAAAGATGTCACAAGGCCAATCAATAATAAATAATTCAGCTGATCCTCGCTGCGGCCGGTAGTTCCCACGAATATTATGCACTCACTAAGTGGCAACACCTCCCCTCCTCGTCAAGTGTCACGATCAGCTGATTGCCTGGCCCCGCGCGAAAGTTTATTGCTTGTTTCTAAATTCACGCGCGCTGTTTCTTTAAGTTCTCCAATATTGCTAGAAACTCGCACACTCGATATTGGCAATAATAGAACGTATTACTTAGTTACACTATACTCGGGCTCAAACAGTCGTTTCTACAATCAATGCTACAATGACTCACTGTAATGGTTTTCACTGCCCTTCATTCAATGACATATTATGAAGTATTAAACACTGGAGTTTTCAGTACTTTATCTCGTGGGCGATAACGCAATAATTCACTGTACTCACAAATGATTAATCACTGCATGAACATAGACATATATAATGTATATAAATCAGACATCAATAAATGGTAAATAAATAGTTTCTGGGCACATAGCCTAACTTCCAAATACTGGCATATTATTATATATAATTCATCACTATATGTTCACATCAAAATCTGTAGAAAGATATACAAAACACAGTAAATTTATCACTTGTTCCGGGTGCCTGTACACACCAATAATAAACATAAGTATTATAAGTACTCTTGATAGTACTATATCCTGCACACTGGTGCTTTATTGTGACATTGGTGAGACTTGCTCACGACATATAAAATCCTCAGGCTAGATAATATAGCCGAATAATATAGCTAACTAAAGGGGAATGGGGAGGGAAACTAGAAACACCTACTTCAACCTATCCTCCGATGAGAGTTGAGATGTAGCTCCTGGTCCTTGTGTCGGGAACGCCCCCACACACACGTTGTCGTGTCCTACCGGAACCTTTCGTCGTCCCACTGTTTAGCGCGTCGTCTCCGTGCCCCTCTTCTCTGCAGGTCCGTGCTCCTTCTCGACTTCTGGTAGGGTTGGAGTCGGTCTCCTGGCTGTCGTCTTCTCCCAGCAACAACTGCCGCCTACGTCTCAGCTGCAGTCGTCCGGATTCCCAAATAGTCCTCTCCTTCCTCAGCTACCCAGTGGCTCTGTCAGCCACTACGCCGTCACGAACTGGTGAACTGCCACAGACGTCACATACGTCACTGCACAGGCTTCACTGCTTCTTGCACAGTACCTGACTGGAGCACTTGTTGCTCAATAACCGTCGATTCCCTTTCTGGTTCAACACATGAACTAGGGAAGACCTCACAGAGTACTGGCAGACTTCAGGTGACGCGTAAATCCACGGGAGCGGGAAACAACTGTCAAACTGACAGGACCAATCGTCGCACGTCCAACCTCCTTGACGTGACGTGTCTGACTGCTGTCGCCGGCGCGTTGCCCAGACCCCCTTCCTTTCGTGACGGGAGGTTTTCATTGGCTCTCAGTGCCACACTGCTGTCGGTGACCAATCCGGTGCCACTGACGTCACACAGTTTTGGCGGGGAATCAGGAGAGCCAGCGCCATCTTGGCTTCCTAAAGGGCCTAAACCACAGGCCAAAATATTACTATTTCACAAATTTCTCGGCTCTCCGAGAACACTCCACTCTCTCGAATATATCAAATTGATGCCTGCTGCGTAGGGAACGCTTGGGAAAAGTGGACATGACTCTTACTGCAGGCGTGGGAGAATTAAAAGGGGGGGAACACCGTCACAACCACTACCCTCCTTCTCCTCTGCATTACTACCCTCCTCCTCCTCTGCACCACGACCCTCCTCCTCTGCACCACTATCCTCCTCTTCGGCATTACTACCCTCCTCCATCCTTGCATCACTACCCTCCTCCTCTGCACCACAACCCTCCTCCTCTGCACCACTACCCTCCTCCTCCTCTGCACCAAAACCCTCTTCCTCTGCACCACAACCCTCCTCCTCTGCACCACTACCCTCCTCCTCTGCACCACTACCCTCCTCCTCCTCTGCACCAAAACCCTCTTCCTCTGCACCACAACCCTCCTCCTCTGCACCACTACCCTCCTCCTCTGCACCATTACACTCCTCTTTCTCTGCACCACTACCCTCCTCCTCTGCACCACAACCCTCCTCCTCTGCATCACTACTTTCATCATCCTCGTAACGACTAGCTCCCTCCTCTGCACCACTACCCTCCTCCTCCTCTGAACCACTACCCTCCTCCTCTGCACCACTACACACCTCTTTCTCTGCACCACTACCCTCCTGCTCCTGTGCACCACTACCCTCCTCCTCCTCTGCACCACTACGCTCTTCCTCTACACCAGTACCATCCTCCTCCGCACCACTACCCTCCTCCGCCTCCTCCTTTGCACCACAACCCTCCTCTTTCTCTACACCACTAACCTCCTCCTCTGCACCACTACCCTGTTCCTCCTCTGCACCACTACTCTCCTCCCCCTCTGCACCACTACCCTCCTCCTCCTCTGCTCCACTACCATCCTCCTCTTTTGCACCACTACCCTCCTCCTCTGCACCAGTACCCTCCTCCTCTGCACCACTACCATCCTCCTCTGCACCACTACCCTCCTCCTCCTCTGCACCACTACTCTCCTCACCCTATGCACCACTATCCTCCTCCTCCTCTGCTCCACTACCATCCTCCTCCTTTGCACCAGTACCCTCCTCCTCTGCACCACTACCCTCCATCTCTGCACCACTACTCTCCTCCTCCTCTGCACCACTATCCTCCTCCTTCTCTGAACCACTACCCTCCTCCCTCCTCCTCCTCCACTGCACCACTACCCTCCTCCTCTCTGCACCACTACCCTCCTCCTCCTCTGCACGACTACCCTCCTCCTCCTCTGCACCATTACCCTCCTCCTCGGAACCTCTAACCTCCCACTCCTCTGCACCATTACCCTCCTCCTCCTCTGCAATACTTCCCTCCTCCTCCTTTGCACCACTACCCTCCTCCTCCTCTTCCTCTGACACCACTACCCTCCTCCTCCTCTGCACCATTACCCTCCTCCTCCTCTGCACGACTATCCTCCTCTTCCTCCGCACCATTACCCTCCTCCTCTGCACAACTATCCTCCTCTTCCTCTGCACCTCTACCCTCTTTCTCTGCACCACTACCCTCCTCCTCCTCCTCTGCATCACTACCCTCTTCCTCCTCTGCACCACTACCCTCATCCTCCTCTGCACCACTACTCTTCTTCTCATCTGCACCACTATCCTCCTCCTAGTCTGCACCACTACCCTCCGCCTCCTCTGCACCACTACCCTCCTCCTCTGCACCACTACACTTCTCCTCCTCTGCACCACTACCCTCCTCCTCCTCTGCACCACTACCGTCCTTCTCCTGTGCACCAATACCCTCCTCCTCCTCCTCTGCACCTCTACCCTCCTCCTCCTCCTCTGCACCACTATCCTCCTCCTCTGCACCAATACCCTCCTTCTCCTCTGCACCACTACCTTCCTCCTCCTCTGAACCACAACCCTCCTCCGCCTCCTTTGCACCACTACCCTCCTCCTCTGCACCACTACCCTCCTCCTCTGCACCACTACCCTCCTCCTCCTCTGCACCATTAACCTCCTCCTCCTCCTCTGCACCATTACCCTCCTCCTCCTCTGCACCATTACCCTGCTCCTCCTCTGCACCACTACCCTCCTCCTCCTCTGCACCATTAACCTCTTCCTCCTCTGCACCATTACCCTCCTCCTCCTCTGCACCATTACCCTGCTCCTCCTCTGCACCACTACCCTCCTCCTCTGCACCGATACCCTCCTCCTCCTCTGCACCACTACCCTCATCCTCCTCTGCACCACTTCCCTCCTCCTCCTCTGCACCACTACCCTCCTCCTACTCTGCATCACTACCCTCCTCCTATGCACCACTACCCTCCTCCTCCTCTGCACCACTACCCTCTCCCTCCTCTACACCACCACCCTCCTCCTCTGCACCAATACCCTCCTGCTCCTCTGCACCACTGTCCTCCTCCTCCTCCTCTGCACCAATACCCTCCTCCTCTTCCTCTGCACCACTACCCTCCTCCTCCTCCTCTACACCACTACCCTCTTCCTACTCTACCCCACTACCCTCCCCCTGCTCTGCACCACTACCCTCCTCCTCCTCCTCTTCTGCACCACTACCCTCCTCCTCCTCCTCCTCTGCACGACTACCCTCCTCCTCCTCTGCACCATTACCCTCATCCTCCTCTGCACGACTATCCTCCTCCTCCTCTGCACCACTATCCTCCTCTTCCTCTGCATCACTACCCTCCTCCTCCTGTACACCACTACCCTCCTCCTGCTCTGTACCACTACCCTCCCACTCCTCTGCACCACTACCCTCCTCCTCCTCTGCACCATTACCCTGCTCCTCCTCTGCACCACTACCCTCCTCCTCCACTGCACCACTACCTTCCTCTTCCTCTGCACCACTACCCTCCTCCTCTGCACCAATACCCTCCTCCTCCTCTGCACCACTACCCTCATCCTCCTCTGCACCACTTCCCTCCTCCTCCTCTGCACCACTACCCTCCTCCTACTCTGCATCACTACCCTCCTCCTCCTATGCACCACTACCCTCCTCCTCTGCACCACTACCCTCCCCCTCCTCTACACCACCACCCTCCTCCTCTGCACCAATACCCTCCTCCTCCTCTGCACCACTACCCTCATCCTCCTCTGCACCACTTCCCTCCTCCTCCTCTGCACCACTACCCTCCTCCTACTCTGCATCACTACCCTCCTCCTCCTATGCACCTCTACCCTCCTGCTCCTCTGCACCACTGTCCTCCTCCTCCTCCTCTGCACCAATACCCTCCTCCTCTTCCTCTGCACAACTACCCTCCTCCTCCTCCTCCTCTACACCACTACCCTCTTCCTACTCTACCCCACTACCCTCCCCCTGCTCTGCACCACTACCCTCCTCTTCCTCCTCTGCACCTCTACCCTCCTCCTCTGCACCACTACCCTCCTCCTCCTCTTCTGCACCACTACCCTCCTCCTCCTCCTCTGCACCACTACCCTTCTCCTCCTCTGCACCATTACCCTCATCCTCCTCTGCACGACTATCCTCCTCCTCCTCTGCACCACTATACTCCTCTTCCTCTGCATCACTACCCTCCTCCTCCTGTACACCACTACCCTCCTCCTGCTTTGTACCACTACCCTCCCACTCCTCTGCACCACTACCCTTCTCCTCCTCTGCACCACTACCCTCCTCCTCCTCTGCACCACTACCCTCCTCCTCCTCTGCACCACCACCCTCCTCCTCCTCAGCAACACTACCCTCCTCCTCTGCACCACTACCCTCCTCCTCCTCTGCACCACTACCCTCCTCCTGCTCTGCACCACTACCCTCATCCTCCTCTGCATCACTACCCTCCTTCTCCCCTGCACCACTATCCTCCTCCTCTGCACCACTACCCTCCTGCTCTGCACCACTACCCTTCTGCTCTGCACCATTACCCTACTTTTCCTCTGCACCACTACCCTCCTCCTCCTCTGCACCACAACCTTCTTCCTACTCTGCCCCACTACCCTCCCCCTGCTCTGCACCACTACCCTCCTCCTCCTCCTCTACACCACTACCCTCCTCCTCCTCTGCACCACTACCCTCCTCCTCTGTACCACTACCCTCCTCCTCCTTCTCCTCCTCTGCACCACTACCCTCCGCCTCCTCTGTACCATTATCCTCATCCTCCTCTGCACGACTGTCCTCCTCCTCCTCTGCACCACTATCCTCCTCTTCCTCTGCATCACTACCCTCCTCTTCCTCTGCACCACTACCCTTCTCCTGCTCTGCACCACTACCCTCCTCCTCCTCTGCACCACTACCCTCCTCCTCCTCTGCACCACTACCCTCCTCCTCCTCTGCACCACTACCCTCCGCCTCCTCTACACCACTACCTTCTTCCTCTGCACCACTACCCTCCGCCTCCTCTGCACCATTAGCCTCATCCTCCTCTGCACGACTATCCTCCTCCTCCTCTGCACCACTACCCTCCTCCTACTCTGCACCACTACCCTCCCCCTCCTCTGCACCACTACCCTCCTCCTCTGCACCACTACCCTCCTCCTCCTCCTCTGCACCAATACCCTCTTCCTCTTCCTCTGCACCGCTACCCTCCTCCTCCTCTGCACCACTATCCTCCTCCTCAGCACCACTACCCTGCTCCTCCTCTGCACCACTACCTTCCTCCTCCTCTGCACCACTACCCTCCTCCGCCTCCTCTACACCACTACCCTGCTCCTCTGCACCACTACCCTCCTCCTCCTCTGCACCACTACCCTTTTCCTCCTCTGCACCATTACCCTCCTCCTCCTCTGCACCATTACCCTCCTCCTCCTCTGCACCATTATCCTCCTCTGCACCATTACCCTCCTCCTCCTCTGCACCACTACCCTTCTCCTCCTCTGCACCATTACCCTCCTCCTCCTCTGCACCACTACCCTCCTCCTCCTCTGCACCATTACCCTCCTCGTACTCTGCACCACTACCCTCCTTCGCCTCCTCTGCACCACTACAATCCTCCTCCTCTGCACCACTACCCTCCTGCTCTGCACCACTAACCTCATTTTACTCTGCACCACTATCCTCCTCCTCCTCCTCTGCACCACTACCCTCTTCCTACTCTGCCCCACTACCCTACCCCTGCTCTGCACCCCTACAATCCTCCTCCTCCTCTGCACCACTACCCACCTCCTCTGCCCCCCTACACTCCTCCTCCTCCTCTGCACCACTACCCTCCTCCTCCTCCTCCTCCTCTTCACGACTATCCTCCTCTTCCTCTGCACCACTACCCTCCGCCTGCTCTGCACCACTACCCTCCTCCTCCTGTGCACCACTACCCTCCTCATGCTCTGCACCACTACCCTCATCCTCCTCTGCACCACTACCTTCATCCTCCTTTGCATCACTTCCCTCCTCATCCTCAGCACCACTACCCTCCTCCTCCTCTGCACCACTACCTTCCTCCTCCTCTGTACCAATACCCTCCACCGTCTCCTCTGCACCACTACCCTCCTCCTCTGCACCACTACCCTCCTCCTCCTCTGCACCATTACCCTCCTCCTCCTCTGCACGACTATCCTCCTCTTCCTCCGCACCATTACCCTCCTCCTCTGCACAACTATCCTCCTCTTCCTCTGCACCTCTACCCTCTTTCTCTGCACCACTACCCTCCTCCTCCTCCTCCTCTGCATCACTACCCTCTTCCTCCTCTGCACCACTACCCTCATCCTCCTCTGCACCACTACTCTTCTTCTCATCTGCACCACTATCCTCCTCCTAGTCTGCACCACTACCCTCCGCCTCCTCTGCATCACTACCCTCCTCCTCTGCACCACTACCCTTCTCCTCCTCTGCACCACTACCCTCCTCCTCCTCTGCACCACTACCGTCCTCTTCCTCTGCACCACTACCCTCCTCCTACTCTGCAACACTACCCTCCCCCTCCTCTGCACCACTGCCCTCCTCCTCTGCACCACTACCCTCCTCCTCCTCTGCACCAATACCCTCTTCCTCTTCCTCTGCACCACTACCCTCCTCCTACTCTGCAACACTACCCTCCCCCTCCTCTGCACCACTGCCCTCCTCCTCTGCACCACTACCCTCCTCCTCCTGTGCACCAATACCCTCCTCCTCCTCCTCTGCACCTCTACCCTCCTCCTCCTCCTCTGCACCACTATCCTCCTCTGCACCACTACCCTCCTTCTCCTCTGCACCACTACCTTCCTCCTCCTCTGTACCACTACCCTCCTCCGCCTCCTTTGCACCACTACCCTCCTCCTCTGCACTACTACCCTCCTCCTCTGCACCACTACCCTCCTCCTCCTCTGCACCATTAACCTCCTCCTCCTCTGCACCATTACCCTCCTCCTCCTCTGCACCATTACCCTGCTCCTCCTCTGCACCACTACCCTCCTCCTCCTCTGCACCACTACCTTCCTCTTCCTCTGCACCACTACCCTCCTCCTCTGCACCAATACCCTCCTCCTCCTCTGCCCCACTACCCTCATCCTCCTCTGCACCACTTCCCTCCTCCTCCTCTGCACCACTACCCTCCTCCTACTCTGCATCACTACCCTCCTCCTCCTATGCACCACTACCCTCCTCCTCCTCTGCACCACTACCCTCCCCCTCCTCTACACCACCACCCTCCTCCTCTGCACCAATACCCTCCTGCTCCTCTGCACCACTGTCCTCCTCCTCCTCCTCTGCACCAATACCCTCCTCCTCTTCCTCTGCACCACTACCCTCCTCCTCCTCCTCCTCTACACCACTACCCTCTTCCTACTCTACCAAACTACCCTCCCCCTGCTCTGCACCACTACCCTCCTCCTCCTCTGCACCACTACCCTCCTCCTCCTCTGCACCACTACCCTCCTCCTCCTCTGCACCATTACCCTCATTCTCCTCTGCACGACTCTCCTCCTCCTCCTCTGCAGCCACTATCCTCCTCTTCCTCTGCATCACTACCCTCCTCCTCCTGTACACCACTACCCTCCTCCTGCTCTGTACCACTACCCTCCCACTCCTCTGCACCACCACCCTCCTCCTCCTCTGCACCATTACCCTGCTCCTCCTCTGCACCACTACCCTCCTCCTCCTCTGCACCACTACCTTCCTCTTCCTCTGCACCACTACCCTCCTCCTCTGCACCAATACCCTCCTCCTCCTCTGCACCACTACCCTCATCCTCCTCTGCACCACTTCCCTCCTCCTCCTCTGCACCACTACCCTCCTCCTACTCTGCATCACTACCCTCCTCCTCCTATGCACCACTACCCTCCTCCTTTGCACCACTACCCTCCCCCTCCTCTAAACCACCACCCTCCTCCTCTGCACCAATACCCTCCTCCTCCTCTGCACCACTACCCTCATCCTCCTCTGCACCACTTCCCTCCTCCTCCTCTGCACCACTACCCTCCTCCTACTCTGCATCACTACCCTCCTCCTCCTATGCACCTCTACCCTCCTGCTCCTCTGCACTACTGTCCTCCTCCTCCTCCTCTGCACCAATACCCTCCTCCTCTTCCTCTGCACCACTACCCTCCTCCTCCTCCTCCTCTACACCACTACCCTCTTCCTACTCTACCCCACTACCCTCCCCCTGCTCTGCACCACTACCCTCCTCCTCCTCCTCTGCACCTCTACCCTCCTCCTCTGCACCACTACCCTCCTCCTCCTCCTCTTCTGCACCACTACCCTCCTCCTCCTCCTCCTCTGCACCACTACCCTTCTCCTCCTCTGCACCATTACCCTCATCCTCCTCTGCACGACTATCCTCCTCCTCCTCTGCACCACTATACTCATCTTCTTCTGCATCACTACCCTTCTCCTCCTGTACACCACTACCCTCCTCCTGCTCTGTACCACTACCCTCCCACTCCTCTGCACCACTACCCTCCTCCTCCTCTGCACCACTACCCTCCTCCTCCTCTGCACCACTACCCTCCTCCTCCTCTGCACCACCACCCTCCTCCTCCTCAGCAACACTACCCTCCTCCTCTGCACCACTACCCTCCTCCTCCTCTGCACCACTACCCTCCTCCTGCTCTGCACCACTACCCCTCATCCTCCTCTGCATCACTACCCTCCTTCTCCCCTGCACCACTATCCTCCTCCTCTGCACCACTACCCTCCTGCTCTGCACCACTACCCTTCTGCTCTGCACCATTACCCTCCTTTTCCTCTGCACCACTACCCTCCTCCTCCTCTGCACCACAACCTTCTTCCTACTCTGCCCCACTACCCTCCCCCTGCTCTGCACCACTACCCTCCTCCTCCTCCTCTACACCACTACCCTCCTCCTCCTCTGCACCACTACCCTCCTCCTCTGTACCACTACCCTCCTCCTCCTTCTCCTCTTCTGCACCACTACCCTCCGCCTCCTCTGCACCATTATCCTCATCCTCCTCTGCACGACTGTCCTCCTCCTCCTCTGCACCACTATCCTCCTCTTCCTCTGCATCACTACCCTCCTCTTCCTCTGCACCACTACCCTTCTCCTGCTCTGCACCACTACCCTCCTCCTCCTCTGCACCACTACGCTCCTCCTCCTCTGCGCCACTACCCTCCTCCTCCTCTGCACCACTACCCTCCGCCTCCTTTACACCACTACCTTCTTCCTCTGCACCACTACCCTCCGCCTCCTCTGCACCATTAGCCTCTTCCTCCTCTGCACGACTATCCTCCTCCTCCTCTGCACCACTACCCTCCTCCTACTCTGCACCACTACCCCTCCCCCTCCTCTGCACCACTACCCTCCTCCTCTGCACCACTACCCTCCTCCTCCTCTGCACCAATACCCTCTTCCTCTTCCTCTGCACCGCTACCCTCCTCCTCCTCTGCACCACTACCCTCCTCTTCCTCTGCACCAATACCCTCCTCCTCCTCCTCTGCATCGCTACCCTCCTCCTCCTCTGCACCACTATCCTCCTCCTCAGCACCACTACCCTCCTCCTCCTCTGCACCACTACCTTCCTTCTCCTCTGCACCACTACCCTCCTCCGCCTCCTCTACACCACTACCCTGCTCCTCTGCACCACTACCCTCCTCCTCCTCTGCACCACTACCCTTTTCCTCCTCTGCACCATTACCCTCCTCCTCCTCTGCACCATTACCCTCCTCCTCCTCTGCACCATTACCCTCCTCCTCCTCTTCACCACTACCCTTCTCCTCCTCTGCACCATTACCCTCCTCCTCCTCTGCACCACTACCCTCCTCCTCCTCTGCACCATTACCCTCCTCCTACTCTGCACCACTACCCTCCTTCGCCTCCTCTGCACCACTACAATCCTCCTCCTCTGCACCACTACCCTCCTGCTCTGCACCACTAACCTCATTTTACTCTGCACCACTATCCTCCTCCTCCTCCTCTGCACCACTACCCTCTTCCTACTCTGCCCCACTACCCTACCCCTGCTCTGCACCCCTACCCTCCTCCTCCTCCTCTGCACCACTACCCACCTCCTCTGCCCCCCTACACTCCTCCTCCTCCTCTGCACCACTACCCTCCTCCTCCTCCTCCTCCTCTGCACGACTATCCTCCTCTTCCTCTGCACCACTACCCTCCGCCTGCTCTGCACCACTACCCTCCTCCTCCTATGCACCACTACCCTCCTCATGCTCTGCACCACTACCCTCCTCATGCTCTGCACCACTACCCTCATCCTCCTCTGCACCACTACCTTCATCCTCCTTTGCATCACTTCCCTCCTCATCCTCAGCACCACTACCCTCCTCCTCCTCTGCACCACTACCTTCCTCCTCCTCTGTACCAATACCCTCCTCCGCCTCCTCTGCACCACTACCCTCCTCCTCTGCACCACTACCCTCCTCCTCCTCTGTACCATTACCCTCCTCCTCCTCTGCACCATTAACCTCCTCCTCCTCTGCACCATTACCCTCCTCCTCCTCTGCACCATTACCCTCCTCCTCCTCTGCACCATTACCCTCCTCTTCCTCTGCACCACTACCCTCCTCCTCCTCTGCACCACTACCCTCCTCCTGCTCTGCACCACTACCCTCCGCCTCCTCTGCACCACTTCCCTCCCCCTCCTCTTCACCACTACCCTCCTCCTCTGCACCACTACCCTCCTCCTCCTCTGCACCACTACACTCCTCCTCCTCTTCACCACTACCTTCCTCTTCCTCTGCACCACTACCCTCCACCTACTCTGCACCACTACCCTCCCCCTCCTCTACACCACTACCCTCCTCCTCCTCTACACCACTACCCTCATCTTCCTCTGCACCACTTCCCTCCTCATCTGCACCACTACCCTCCTTCTCTGCATCACTACCCTCCTTTTCCTCTGCACCACTACCCTCCTACTCTGCATCACTACCCTCCTCCTCCTCCTCCTCCTCTGCACCACTACCCTCCTCCTCCTCCTCCTCTGCACCACTATCCTCCTCCTCCTCCTCCTCAGTACCACTACCCTCCTCCTCCTCCTCCTCCTCTGCACCACTACCCTCCTCCTCCTCCTCCTCTGCACCACTATCCTCCTCCTCCTCTCCACCATTACCCTCATCCTCCTCTGTACGACTATCCTCCTCCTCCTCTGCACCGCTACCCTCCTCCTCCTCTGCACCATTACCCTCATCCTCCTCTGTACGACTATCCTCCTCTTTCTCTGCATCACTACCATCCTCCTCCTGTACACCACTACCCTCCTCCTGCTCTGTACCACTACCCTCTCACTCCTCTGCACCACTACCCTCCTTCTCCTCTGCACCACTACCTTCCTCTTTCTCTGCACCACTACCCTCCTCCTGCTCTGCACCACCACCCTTCTCCTCCTCTGCAACACTACCCTTCTCCTGCTCTGCATCACTACCCTCCTCCTCCTCCTCTGCACCACTACCCTCCTTCTCTCCTGCAGCACTACCCTCCTCGTCCTCTGCACCACTACCCTCCTCCTGCTCTGCACCACTACCCTCCTCCTCCTCTGCACCACTACCCTCCTCTTGCTCTGCACCACTACCCTCATCCTCCTCTGCATCACTACCCCTCCTTCTCCCCTGCACCACTATCCTCCTCCTCTGCACCACTACCCTCCTGCTCTGCACCACTACCCTCCTTTTCCTCTGCACCACTACCCTCCTCCTCCTCTGCACCACTACCTTCTTCCTACTCTGCCCCACTACCCTCCCCCTGCTCTGAACCACTACCCTCCTCCTCCTCTACACCACTACCCTCCTCCTCCTCCTCTGCACCACTACCCTCCTTCTCTGCACCACTACCCTTGTATTCCTCCTCCTGCTCTGCACCACTACCCTCCTCCTGCTCTGCACCACTACCCTCCTCCTCCTCTGCACCACTACGCTCCTCCTCCTCTGAACCACTACCCTCCTCCTCCTCCTCTTTTGCACCACTACCCTCCTCCTCCTCCTCCTCCTCTGCACCACTACCCTCCTCCTCCTCTGCACCATTACCCTCATCCTCCTCTGCACGACTATCCTCCTCCTCCTCTGCACCACTACCTTCCTCTTCCTCTGCACCACTACCCTCCTCCTCTGCACCACTATCCTCCTCTTCCTCTGCATCACTACCCTCCTCCTCCTGTACACCACTACCCTCCTCCTGCTCTGTACCACTACCCTCCCACTCCTCTGCACCACTACCCTCCTCCTCCTCTGCACCATTACCCTGCTCCTCCTCTGCACCACTCCCTCCTCCTCCTCTGCACCACTACCTTCCTCTTCCTCTGCACCACTACCCTCCTCCTCTGCACCAATACCCTCCTCCTCCTCTGCACCACTACCCTCATCCTCCTCTGCACCACTTCCCTCCTCCTCCTCTGCACCACTACCCTCCTCCTACTCTGCATCACTACCCTCCTCCTCCTATGCACCACTACCCTCCTCCTCCTCTGCACCACTACCCTCCCCCTCCTCTACACCACCACCCTCCTCCTTTGCACCAATACCCTCCTCCTCCTCTGCACCACTACCCTCATCCTCCTCTGCACCACTTCCCTCCTCCTCCTCTGCACCACTACCCTCCTCCTACTCTGCATCACTACCCTCTTCCTCCTATGCACCTCTTCCCTCCTGCTCCTCTGCACCACTTTCCTCCTCCTCTGCACCAATACCCTCCTCCTCTTCCTCTGCACCACTACCCTCCTCCTCCTCCTCCTCTACACCACTACCCTCTTCCTACTCTACCCCACTACCCTCCCCCTGCTCTGCACCACTACCCTCCTCCTCCTCCTCTGCACCTCTACCATCCTCCTCTGCACCACTACCCTCCTCCTCCTCCTCTTCTGTACCACTACCCTCCTCCTCCTCCTCCTCTGCACCACTACCCTCCTCCTCCTCTGCACCATTACCCTCATCCTCCTCTGCACGACTATCCTCCTCCTCCTCTGCACCACTATCCTCCTCTTCCTCTGCATCACTACCCTCCTCCTCCTGTACACCACTACCCTCCTCCTGCTCTGTACCACTACCCTCCCACTCCTCTGCACCACTACCCTCCTCCTCCTCTGCACCACTACCCTCCTCCTCCTCTGCACCACTACCCTCTTCCTCCTCTGCACCACCACCCTCCTCCTCCTCAGCAACACTAACCTTCTCCTCCTCTGCACCACTACCCTCCTCCTGCTCTGCAATACTACCCTCCTCCTCCTATGCACCACTACCCTCCTCCTCTGCACCACTACCCTCCCCCTCCTCTACACCACCACCCTCCTCCTCTGCACCAATACCCTCCTCCTCCTCTGCACCACTACCCTCATCCTCCTCTGCACCACTTCCCTCCTCCTCCTCTGCACCACTACCCTCTTCCTACTCTGCATCACTACCCTCCTCCTCCTATGCACCTCTACCCTCCTGCTCCTCTGCACCACTGTCCTCCTCCTCCTCCTCTGCACCAATACCCTCCTCCTCTTCCTCTGCACCACTACCCTCCTCCTCCTCCTCCTCTACACCACTACCCTCTTCCTACTCTACCCCACTACCCTCCCCCTGCTCTGCACCACTACCCTCCTCCTCCTCCTCTGCACCTCTACCCTCCTCCTCTGCACCACTACCCCCCTCCTCCTCCTCTTCTGCACCACTACCCTCCTCCTCCTCCTCCTCCTCTGCACCACTACCTTCCTCTTCCTCTGCACCACTACCCTCCTCCTACTCTGCATCACTACCCTCCTCCTCCTATGCACCACTACCCTCCTCCTCCTCCTCTGCACCACTACCCTCATCCTCCTCTGCACCACTTCCCTCCTCCTCCTCTGCACCACTACCCTCCTCCTACTCTGCATCACTACCCTCCTCCTCCTATGCACCACTACCCTCCTCCTCCTCTGCACCACTACCCTCCCCCTCCTCTACACCACCACCCTCCTCCTCTGCACCAATACCCTCCTCCTCCTCTGCACCACTACCCTCATCCTCCTCTGCACCACTTCCCTCCTCCTCCTCTGCACCACTACCCTCCTCCTACTCTGCATCACTACCCTCCTCCTCCTATGCACCTCTACCCTCCTGCTCCTCTGCACCACTGTCCTCCTCCTCCTCCTCTGCACCAATACCCTCCTCCTCTTCCTCTGCATCACTACCCTCCTCCTCCTCCTCCTCTACACCACTACCCTCTTCCTACTCTACCCCACTACCCTCCCCCTGCTCTGCACCACTACCCTCCTCCTCCTCCTCTGCGTCCTACCCTCCTCCTCTGCACCACTACCCTCCTCCTCCTCCTCTTCTGCACCACTACCCTCCTCCTTCTCCTCCTCTGCACCACTACCTTCCTCTTCCTCTGCACCACTACCCTCCTCCTCTGCACCAATACCCTCCTCCTCCTCTGCACCACTACCCTCATCCTCCTCTGCACCACTTCCCTCCTCCTCCTCTGCACCACTACCCTCCTCCTACTCTGCATCACTACCCTCCTCCTCCTATGCACCACTACCCTCCTCCTCCTCTGCACCACTACCCTCCCCCTCCTCTACACCACCACCCTCCTCCTCTGCACCAATACCCTCCTCCTCCTCTGCACCATGTTGGGGTTTCCCTAACATTTACTCTAAGTCTTGTCTTAATCTGGGGTGAGCAATAGTTATGCTCAAGGTAACTCACCGTAGCCCTGCAGGTCTTCCCTCGATCCTCACGGCGCCACTGCACGCCAGGAGAGTCTCCCAGTCAATCTTAACGGCCTCTAATTAAGAACGAGTGAGAACACGACTCGCTCACATCGACTGTCGTGTGCCCTCCCCAACAATAGGGCTCTACGGTTAAACACAAGGTCGCCAACTGGTGTTTAAGGTGGCCAGTAACACCATCAGTGGACTGGTGTATTCAGTGGTAGCCTTGGCAAGGTCACACTCAAAAATCAGGAATCAGGCAGGTACTTATTGTTATCGCTCTATGTTTACCAGTGTAATATAGCCACAAGATCAATGGAGGGGATGATAAAACACAAAGATAGTTTTGTATTTTACTTAAAAGGTATGAAAGATGTCACAAAGGCCCAACAATAATTAATAAATCAACTGATCCTGACGCGGCCGGAAATTCCCACGGATATTATGTGATCATAAGATGGCAACATCTCCCTTCCTCATTAAGTGTCAAGAACAGCTGATCGCAATGGCCGACGCGCGGAAGCTCTTTGCTTGTTTTCTAGATTCACGCGCACTGTTCCTTTAAATTCTCCAATATTACTTTGAACTCGCACACATGATATTGGCTACAACAGCACGTATCACTTGGTTACACTGTACTCAGGCTCAAACAGTCTTTTCCACAATCAATGCTATAATGACTCGCTGTAATGGCTTTACAATGTTCTTCACTCAACCATATATTATGAACTATTAACACTGGAGTTTTCAATACTTTCTCTTGTGGGCGATAACGCAATAATTCACTGTACTCACAAATGATTATTCACTGAATGAACATAGACATATATATGGTATATAAATCAATCATCAACACATGGAGAATAAATAGTTTCTGGGCACATAGCCTAACCTCCAAATACTGGCATAATATTATATATAATTTACCACTATATGTTCATATCAAAATCTATAGAAAGATATACACAACACAGTAAATTTATCACTGGTTCCTGGTGTCTGTACACACCAATAATCAACACGAATATTACAAGTACTCTTGATAGTACTGTCTAGCACACTGGTGCTTTATCATGACATGGGTGAGACTTGCTCACGACATATAAAATCCTCAGGCTAGATAATACAGCCAAATAATATAGCTAACTAAAGGGGAATGGGGAGGGAACTAGAACCACCTACTTCACCCTATCCTCCGATGAGAGTCGAGATGTAGCTCCTGGTCCTCGTGTCGGGAACGCCCCCACACTACACGTCGTCGTGTCCTACCAGAGCCTCTTGTCGTCCCACCGTTTAGCGCGTCGTCTCCGTGCCTCCTCACTGCAGATCCGTCCTCCTTCTTACTTCTTGAAGGTTGGAGTCGGTCTCCTGGCCGTCGTCTTCTCCCACAGCAACGGCTGCCGCCTACGTCTCAGCTACAGTCCTCCGGTTTCCCCAAATAGTCCTCTCTTCCTCAGCTACCCAGTGGCTCTGTCAGCCACTACGCTGTCACGAACTGGTGAATTGCCACAGACGTCAACATACGTCACTGCACGGCTTCACTGCTACTGGCACAGTACCTGACTGGAGCACTTGTTGCTCAAATAACCGTCAATTCCCTCTTCTGGTTCAACACATGAACTAGGGAAGACTTCTCAGAGTACTGGCTGACTTCAGGTGACGCGTAAATCCACGGTAGTGGGAACAACTGTCCAACTGACAGGACCATTCGTCGCACGTCCGACCTCTATGACGTGTCGTGTCTGACTGCTGGCGCCAGCTCGGCGCGCTGGCCGGACCCCCTTCCTTCGTGACGTCACTTTTGCTACAGGAGGTTTTCATTGGCTCCCGGTGCCACATTGCTGTCGGTGACCAATCCGGTGCCACTGACGTCACACGGTTTTGGCGGGAGATCAGTGAGGCCAGCGCCATCTTGGCTCCCTAAAGGGCCTATACCACAGGCCAAAATATTACCATTTCACAAATTTCTCGGCTCTCCGAGAACACTTCACTCTCTCCCATATATCAAATTGTAGCCTGCAACGTAGAGAACACTTGGGAAAAGTAGACATGACTCTTACTGCAGGCGTGGGAGAATTATAAGGGGGGGAACTCCGTCACATACCCCTCCCCTTAAAATAAGAGTCATGTCTCGTTAGTGTATGCGGGATAGGGCGTCCGCTACTACGTCGTCCTTCCCCTTGATGTGCTTGACCTTGATCCTTGTCAGACTCTCAGTGCGGGTGAGACTGGTGCCGTCCGCCCTGGACCACTTACTTTCCTCCTCCGGGAGTTCTCGGTCCCTCGGTACACTCAGAACCGTCTTCCGCTGGGGTTCTCGGGTATTCGTTCCGTCCTGCCTGGCGGCTCTTCCTTCCACAGTGAAGAAAGGTCTCAGGCGGTCTGCGCGACACACCTGTTTCTTTCGGGATCCATCCGGCTTCCCAATCTCGTACGACACTGGACCCAACCGTCGCAGCACTCGGTACGGTCCCTTGAACCGCGACTTGGTCACTCTACCTTTACCTGGCAGCACAATCATTACTTTGGATTCGACCTGAAAATCCCTCTGCGCAGCTCTCCCGTCGTACCACTCCGACATCTTACGTTGCGCCTTCTTCAGGAGTTTCCTAGCCAGTCCCTTCGCTCGAGTGAGACGTTCTTTGAACTTCTGGACATATTTAATCACCGTTCCCACGGTCGCTCCTGGTGTCCATCGTTCCTTCAGCATGAATAGCATGGCATATACAATATAGATAAATGGAAAGTAAGCCTTCTCAGGACCCACACGTCCTCCTTCGGCCTTACTAACCAATTCGGGGAACTCCTCTTGCTGTAACTCTCCGAGACGAGTGCGGCTTACCCCTGGAGAACCGGTGAGTGTCACCTGCAACTCACCATTCGGGCTACTTTCGCCCCCCGCTCGTTCTCTGGGTCCTACGCAGAGGTGATCTGTTCCCAGGCTGTCAGTCGACTTCTCAGCCCCATCAGATCCACAACCTCCTGGTTCTTCGCGTTGTCTCGGTGTCACAGTACAAACTGGGATCGCCACCGGTGCGATTCCCTTCTCGTCCCCACAGGCGTTCAACTCTTCACCTGTCTCCTTGTACTGTTCTATGTACTCTTCGCCTTTCACGAGATGTGGGAGGACGTATCCTCCACATGCGTCATTCCCCAAGATGACCTGTGCCTCCATCTTGGGCATTGATGTACAGACTCCCACCACTAGGGTTTGGCAGCCATAATCGGAATTTAAAGTTACCTGGTGTAGGGGCATCCTCACTGGGCCTCCCACAGTGGCCACCCGTGCCACCCCCACACTGGTACTTTCGTAACCCTCGGGGAACAGGGTTTCACTTACCAGGGTAAAGTCAGCCCCGGTGTCTCTTAGCATCTTCACTGGGATGGGGTCTGCGACCCCCATCCTTACGGTTCCTTGACACATGAATGGGTGAACTTTCTTCTCCCCATTCAGCACGGGTTCATCCCGCACTCCCTCGGCCCTCTGGTCCTCGAACATCACTAAAGCAACATGTCCCCGCTGCTTAGGGCGTCTGCATTCCCGCGCGACGTGTCCGGGTATTCCGCAGTTGTAGCAGCGGCCCCTCGGCGGAGACCATCCGCCACCGCTCGCCTTAGCACTGCCTCCAGAGACCGTCACACCCTGTGTCTTTCCCGCCTCACTTGTCGTTTCTTTCCCTGCAGTAACAGTTCCCGAGCTCTCAGCTTGGTTCTCCCCTATCGGCTCTACAGCACCTTTTGATCCTCGGGTGTTCCAACTTGAGAGGTGGGATTTGGGAGAACTCATTCCTGTCCTCCACCCATCCGTCCTTCTATAACTCCTATCGTTTCCGACGTATGCGGGTGGTCGGTTCTGTCCCTCTCGGCGTGGGCGTAGGGCTTCTTCTAACATGTCGGCTCGGTCGCCTGCGGCCCTTAGGTTCTTTATGTCCGCCTCCTTTACCCTCATCCTGATCTCAGGAGGGAGCACGGACATAAACTTCTCCATGATCATTAGTTCCTTGACCTCTTCGGCCGACCCCGCTTCTTCAGAGTCCAACCACTTAAGGAACTTTCTTTCCATGTCCCTCGCCGTCTCCGCATACGATTTTCCTGGCAACCGGGTACATTCTCTAAACCTCTTTCTGTAACACTCTGGCGTGAGCTTAAAGGAACGGAGCACAGCTCGTTTTACCGCATCGTAGTTAGTGCATTCTTGGAAGTCGACCATAGTGAAGGCTTGGCGAGCTTCACCTGTGAGCCTCCCTTGGACCAACTCCGCCCACTCCGCCTTCGGCCACCTCTTCATAGCAGCAACTCTCTCAAAGTGATCGAAGAAACTTTCGGCTTCACTAGGCACAAAGACCGGCAGGTCTCGTTCCCTCACTCGTCGGTCTTCCTGTGGCGGGGCAGGGGCACCTAGTCCCAGTTCAGCTCGCTTCAGCTCCACCTCCTGGTTGGCTTCTATTTCCATTTGTCTCAGCCTAACTTCTTGCTCTCGTTCTTCCCTGCGTAGCTGTGCTTCTCGTTCTTGCTCTTCCCGGCGCAGCTGTGCTTCTCGTTCCTCACGCTTCATCTGTGCTTCTCGCTCCTGTCCTTCCCGGCGCAGCTGTGCTTCTCGCTCCTGTTCTTCTTTGCGCTGCTGTGCTTCTCGTTCCTCACGCTTCAGCTGTGCTTCTTCTCTCCTCAGCTGCGCTTCTGCTTCTCGCTCTTCCTTGCGCTGCTGTGCTTCTCGCTCTTCTCTGCGCTGCTGTGCCTCTTCTCTCCTCAGCTGCGCTTCTGCTTCTCGCTCTTCCTTGCGCTGCTGTGCTTCTCGCTCTTCTTTGCGTTGTTGTGCTTCCAGCTGCAGCTTCATTATTTCCAGCTTAATGCTGTGCCTGCTGCCGCTGGATCCCCTGCTGCTTCCACCAATACTCAGGTGTTCACCCTCACTGGCAGGTG
Source organism: Procambarus clarkii (assembly GCF_040958095.1). Taxonomy (NCBI): domain Eukaryota; kingdom Metazoa; phylum Arthropoda; class Malacostraca; order Decapoda; family Cambaridae; genus Procambarus; species Procambarus clarkii. Next base: position 36,666,916 of record NC_091198.1, read on the forward strand.
TTTGGGGCCGTTCCTCCCCCAAAGCTTCGTCTCGAGCCTTGAGCTGAGCTATTATCTCTAGTCTTCTTTCACCAACTCTGGCAGATTTTAGCTTTATTCCAAAATGATCCGCTATAGCCTGTAATTGTGCCTTGGTGCACTCTTCCAGCACCTGTTCATCTCTAGAGTCAATAAACCTGGTTACTTTATCATCCTCCATCTCGTGCTATGAGTGATAACCTGCGCCTGACCTATAACACCACTGTCAAGTACCACCACTGCAACCTTTACTTCGATCTAGATCCTGGCAAGGTCGCCAATGTTGGGGTTTCCCTAACATTTACTCTAAGTCTTGTCTTAATCTGGGGTGAGCAATAGTTATGCTCAAGGTAACTCACCGTAGCCCTGCAGGTCTTCCCTCGATCCTCACGGCGCCACTGCACGCCAGGAGAGTCTCCCAGTCAATCTTAACGGCCTCTAATTAAGAACGAGTGAGAACACGACTCGCTCACATCGACTGTCGTGTGCCCTCCCCAACAATAGGGCTCTACGGTTAAACACAAGGTCGCCAACTGGTGTTTAAGGTGGCCAGTAACACCATCAGTGGACTGGTGTATTCAGTGGTAGCCTTGGCAAGGTCACACTCAAAAATCAGGAATCAGGCAGGTACTTATTGTTATCGCTCTATGTTTACCAGTGTAATATAGCCACAAGATCAATGGAGGGGATGATAAAACACAAAGATAGTTTTGTATTTTACTTAAAAGGTATGAAAGATGTCACAAAGGCCCAACAATAATTAATAAATCAACTGATCCTGACGCGGCCGGAAATTCCCACGGATATTATGTGATCATAAGATGGCAACATCTCCCTTCCTCATTAAGTGTCAAGAACAGCTGATCGCAATGGCCGACGCGCGGAAGCTCTTTGCTTGTTTTCTAGATTCACGCGCACTGTTCCTTTAAATTCTCCAATATTACTTTGAACTCGCACACATGATATTGGCTACAACAGCACGTATCACTTGGTTACACTGTACTCAGGCTCAAACAGTCTTTTCCACAATCAATGCTATAATGACTCGCTGTAATGGCTTTACAATGTTCTTCACTCAACCATATATTATGAACTATTAACACTGGAGTTTTCAATACTTTCTCTTGTGGGCGATAACGCAATAATTCACTGTACTCACAAATGATTATTCACTGAATGAACATAGACATATATATGGTATATAAATCAATCATCAACACATGGAGAATAAATAGTTTCTGGGCACATAGCCTAACCTCCAAATACTGGCATAATATTATATATAATTTACCACTATATGTTCATATCAAAATCTATAGAAAGATATACACAACACAGTAAATTTATCACTGGTTCCTGGTGTCTGTACACACCAATAATCAACACGAATATTACAAGTACTCTTGATAGTACTGTCTAGCACACTGGTGCTTTATCATGACATAGGTGAGACTTGCTCACGACATATAAAATCCTCAGGCTAGATAATACAGCCAAATAATATAGCTAACTAAAGGGGAATGGGGAGGGAACTAGAACCACCTACTTCACCCTATCCTCCGATGAGAGTCGAGATGTAGCTCCTGGTCCTCGTGTCGGGAACGCCCCCACACTACACGTCGTCGTGTCCTACCAGAGCCTCTCGTCGTCCCACCGTTTAGCGCGTCGTCTCCGTGCCTCCTCACTGCAGGTCCGTCCTCCTTCTTACTTCTTGAAGGTTGGAATCGGTCTCCTGGCCGTCGTCTTCTCCCACAGCAACGGCTGCCGCCTACGTCTCAGCTACAGTCCTCCGGTTTCCCCAAATAGTCCTCTCTTCCTCAGCTACCCAGTGGCTCTGTCAGCCACTACGCTGTCACGAACTGGTGAATTGCCACAGACGTCAACATACGTCACTGCACGGCTTCACTGCTACTGGCACAGTACCTGACTGGAGCACTTGTTGCTCAAATAACCGTCAATTCCCTCTTCTGGTTCAACACATGAACTAGGGAAGACTTCTCAGAGTACTGGCTGACTTCAGGTGACGCGTAAATCCACGGTAGTGGGAACAACTGTCCAACTGACAGGACCATTCGTCGCACGTCCGACCTCTATGACCTGTCGTGTCTGACTGCTGGCGCCAGCTCGGCGCGCTGGCCGGACCCCCTTCCTTCGTGACGTCACTTTTGCTACAGGAGGTTTTCATTGGCTCCCGGTGCCACATTGCTGTCGGTGACCAATCCGGTGCCACTGACGTCACACGGTTTTGGCGGGAGATCAGTGAGGCCAGCGCCATCTTGGCTCCCTAAAGGGCCTATACCACAGGCCAAAATATTACCATTTCACAAATTTCTCGGCTCTCCGAGAACACTTCACTCTCTCCCATATATCAAATTGTAGCCTGCAACGTAGAGAACACTTGGGAAAAGTAGACATGACTCTTACTGCAGGCGTGGGAGAATTATAAGGGGGGGGGGAACTCCGTCACAACCACTACCCTCATCCTCCTCTGCACCACTTCCCTCCTGCTCCTCTGCACCACTACCCTCCTCCTACTCTGCATCACTACCCTCTTCCTCCTATGCACCTCTACCCTCCTGCTCCTCTGCACCACTGTCCTCCTCCTCCTCCTCTGCACCAATACCCTCCTCCTCTTCCTCTGCACCACTACCCTCCTCCTCCCCCTCCTCTACACCACTACCCTCTTCCTACTCTACCCCACTACCCTCCCCCTGCTCTGCACCACTACCCTCCTCCTCCTCCTCTGCACCTCTACCGTCCTCCTCTGCACCACTACCCTCCTCCTCCTCCTCTTCTGTACCACTACCCTCCTCCTCCTCCTCCTCTGCACCACTACCCTCCTCCTCTGCACCATTACCCTCATCCTTCTCTGCACGACTATCCTCCTCCTCCTCTGCACCACTATCCTCCTCTTCCTCTGCATCACTACCCTCCTCCTCCTGTACACCACTACCCTCCTCCTGCTCTGTACCACTACCCTCCCACTCCTCTGCACCACTACCCTCCTCCTCTTCTGCACCACTACCCTCCTCCTCCTCTGCACCACTACCCTCCTCCTCCTCTGCACCACCACCCTCCTCGTCCTCAGCAACACTACCCTTCTCCTGCTCTGCACCACTACCCTCCTCCTCTGCACCACTACCCTCCTTCTCCCCTGCAGCACTACCCTCCTCCTCCTCTGCACCACTACCCTCCTCCTGCTCTGCAATACTACCCTCCTCCTCCTATGCACCACTACCCTCCTCCTCTGCACCACTACCCTCCCCCTCCTCTACACCACCACCCTCCTCCTCTGCACCAATACCCTCTTCCTCCTCTGCACCACTACCCTCATCCTCCTCTGCACCACTTCCCTCCTCCTCCTCTGCACCACGACCCTCCTCCTACTCTGCATCACTACCCTCCTCCTCCTATGCACCTCTACCCTCCTGCTCCTCTGCACCACTGTCCTCCTCCTCCTCCTCTGCACCAATACCCTCCTCCTCTTCCTCTGCACCACTACCCTCCTCCTCCTCCTCCTCTACACCACTACCCTCTTCCTACTCTACCCCACTACCCTCCCCCTACTCTGCACCACTACCCTCCTCCTCCTCCTCTGCACCTCTACCCTCCTCCTCTGCACCACTACCCTCCTCCTCCTCCTCTTCTGCACCACTACCCTCCTCCTCCACCTCCTCTGCACCACTACCCTTCTCCTCCTCTGCACCATTACCCTCATCCTCCTCTGCCCGACTATCCTCCTCCTCCTCTGCACCACTATACTCCTCTTCCTCTGCATCACTACCCTCCTCCTCCTGTACACCACTACCCTCCTCCTGCTCTGTACCACTACCCTCCCACTCCTCTGCACCACTACCCTCCTCCTCCTCTGCACCACTACCCTCCTCCTCCTCTGCACCACTACCCTCCTCCTCCTCTGCACTACCACCCTCCTCCTCCTCAGCAACACTACCCTCCTCCTCTGCACCACTACCCTCCTCCTCCTCTGCACCACTAACCTCCTCCTGCTCTGCACCACTACCCTCATCCTCCTCTGCATCACTACCCTCCTTCTCCCCTGCACCACTATCCTCCTCCTCTGCACCACTACCCTCCTGTTCTGCACCACTACCCTTCTGCTCTGCACCATTACCCTCCTTTTCCTCTGCACCACTACTCTCCTCCTCCTCTGCACCACAACCTTCTTCCTACTCTGCCCCACTACCCTCCCCCTGCTCTGCACCACTACCCTCCTCCTCCTCCTCTACACCACTACCCTCCTCCTCCTCTGCACCACTACCCTCCTCCTCTGTACCACTACCCTCCTCCTCCTTCTCCTCCTCTGCACCACTACCCTCCGCCTCCTCTGCACCGTTATCCTCATCCTCCTCTGCACGACTGTCCTCCTCCTCCTCTGCACCACTATCCTCCTCTTCCTCTGCATCACTACCCTCCTCTTCCTCTGCACCACTACCCTTCTCCTGCTCTGCACCACTACCCTCCTCCTCCTCTGCACCACTACGCTCCTCCTCCTCTGCACCACTACCCTCCTCCTCCTCTGCACCACTACCCTCCGCCTCTTCTACACCACTACCTTCTTCCTCTGCACCACTACCCTCCTCCTCCTCTGCACCACTACCCTCCTCATGCTCTGCACCACTACCCTCATCCTCCTCTGCATCACTACCCCTCCTTCTCCCCTGCACCACTATCCTCCTCCTCTGCACCACTACCCTCCTGCTCAGCACCACTACCCTCCTTTTCCTCTGCACCACTACCCTCCTCCTCCTCCTCTGCACCACTACCTTCTTCCTACTGTGCCCCACTACCCTCCCCCTGCTCTGCACCACTACCCTCCTCCTCCTCTACACCACTACCCTCCTACTCCTCCTCTGCACCACTACCCTCCTTCTCTGCACCACTACCCTTGTCTTCCTCCTCCTGCTCTGCACCACTACCCTCCTCCTGCTCTGCACCACTACCCTCCTCCTCCTCTGCACCACTACGCTCCTCCTCCTCTGAACCACTACCCTCCTCCTCCTCCTCTTCTACACCACTACCCTCCTCCTCCTCCTCCTCTGCACCACTATCCTCCTCCTCCTCTGCACCATTACCCTCATCCTCCTCTGCACGACTATCCTCCTCCTCCTCTGCACCACTATCCTCCTCTTCCTCTGCATCACTACCCTCCTCCTCCTGTACACCACTACCCTCCTCCTGCTCTGTACCACTACCCTCCCACTCCTCTGCACCACTACCCTCCTCCTCCTCTGCACCATTACCCTGCTCCTCCTCTGCACCACTCCCTCCTCCTCCTCTGCACCAATACCCTCCTCCTCCTCTGCACCACTACCCTCATCCTCCTCTGCACCACTTCCCTCCTCTTCTGCACCACTACCCTCCTCCTTCTCTGCACCACTACCCTCCTCCTCCTGTGCACCACTACCCTCCTCATGCTCTGCACCACTACCCTCATCCTCCTCTGCACCACTACCTTCATCCTCCTCTGCATCACTTCCCTCCTCATCCTCAGCACCACTACCCTCCTCCTCCTCTGCACCACTACCTTCCTCCTCCTCTGTACCAATACCCTCCTCCGCCTCCTCTGCACCACTACCCTTCTCTGCACCACTACCCTCCTCCTCCTCTGTACCATTACCCTCCTCCTCCTCTGCACCATTAACCTCCTCCTCCTCTGCACCATTACCCTCCTCCTCCTCTGCACCATTACCTTCCTCTTCCTCTGCACCACTACCCTCCTCCTCTGCACCACTACCCTCCTCCTGCTCTGTACCACTACCCTCCGACTCCTCTGCACCACTTCCCTCCCCCTCCTCTTCACCACTACCCTCCTCCTCTGCACCACTACCCTCCTCCTCCTCTGCACCGCTACACTCCTCCTCCTCTTCACCACTACCTTCCTCTTCCTCTGCACCACTACCCTCCACCTACTCTGCACCACTACCCTCCCCCTCCTCTACACCACTACCCTCCTCCTCCTCTACACCACTACCCTCATCCTCCTCTGCACCACTTCCCTCCTCCTCCTCTGCACCACTACCCTCCTACTCTGCATCACTACCCTCCTCCTCCTCTGCACCACTACCCTCCTACTCTGCATCACTACCCTCCTCCTCCTCTGCACCACTACCCTCCTCCTCCTCTGCACCACTACCCTCCTCTTACTCTGCACCACTACCCTCCCCCTACTCCTCTGCGCCACTATCCTCCTCCTTCTCTGCACCAATACCCTCCTCCTCTTCCTCTGCACCACTACCCTCCTCCTCCTCTGCACCACTACCCTCTTCCTACTCTGCCCCAATACACTCCCCCTGCTCTGCACCACTGCCCTCCTCCTCCTCCTCTGCACCTCTACCCTCCTCCTCTGTACCACTACCCTCCTCCTCCTCCTCCTCCTCTGCACCACTACCCTCCTCCTCCTCCTCCTTTGCACCACTATCCTCCTCCTCCTCTCCACCATTACCCTCATCCTCCTCTGTACGACTATCCACCTCCTCCTCTGCACCGCTACCCTCCTCCTCCTCTGCACCATTACCCTCATCCTCCTCTGTACGACTATCCTCCTCTTTCTCTGCATCACTACCATCCTCCTCCTGTACACCACTACCCTCCTCCTGCTCTGTACCACTACCCTCCCACTCCTCTGTACCACTACCCTCCTTCTCCTCTGCACCACTACCTTCCTCTTTCTCTGCACCACTACCCTCCTCCTGCTCTGCACCACCACCCTTCTCCTCCTCTGCAACACTACCCTTCTCCTGTTCTGCATCACTACCCTCCTCCTCCTCCTCTGCACCACTACCCTCCTTCTCCCCTGCAGCACTACCCTCCTCCTCCTCTGCACCACTACCCTCCTCCTGCTCTGCAATACTACCCTCCTCCTCCTCTGCACCACTACCCTCCTCCTCCTCTGCACCACTACCTTCCTCTTTCTCTGCACCACTACCCTCCTCCTCCTCTGCACCACCACCCTCCTCCTCCTCAGCAACACTACCCTCCTCCTCTGCACCACTACCCTCCTCCTCGTCTGCACCACTTCCCTCATCCTCCTCTGCATCACTACCCTCCTTCTCCCCTGCACCACTATCCTCCTCCTCTGCACCACTACCCTCCTGCTCTGCACCACTACCCTTCTGCTCTGCACCATTACCCTCCTTTTCCTCTGCACCACTACCCTCCTCCTCCTCTGCACCACAACCTTCTTCCTACTCTTCCCCACTACCCTCCCCCTGCTCTGCACCACTACCCTCCTCCTCCTCCTCTACACCACTACCCTCCTCCTCCTCTGCACCACTACCCTCCTCCTCTGTACCACTACCCTCCTCCTCCTTCTCCTCCTCTGCACCACTACCCTCCGCCTCCTCTGCACCATTATCCTCATCCTCCTCTGCACGACTATCCTCCTCCTCCTCTGCACCACTATCCTCCTCTTCCTCTGCATCACTACCCTCCTCTTCCTCTGCACCACTACCCTTCTCTTGCTCTGCACCACTACCCTCCTCCTCGTCTGCACCACTACGCTCCTCCTCCTCTGCACCACTACCCTCCTCCTCCTCTGCACCACTATCCTCCGCCTCCTCTACACCACTACCTTCTTCCTCTGCACCACTACCCTCCGCCTCCTCTGCACCATTATCCTCATCCTCCTCTGCACGACTATCCTCCTCCTCCTCTGCACCACTACCCTCCTCCTACTCTGCACCACTACCCTCCCCCTCCTCTGCACCACTACCCTCCTCCTATGCACCACTACCCTCCTCCTCCTCTGCACCAATACCCTCTTCCTCTTCCTATGCACCGCTACCCTCCTCCTCCTCTGCACCACTACCCTCCTCTTCCTCTGCACCAATACCCTCCTCCTCCTCCTCTGCACCGCTACCCTCCTCCTCCTCTGCACCACTATCCTCCTCCTCAGCACCACTACCCTCCTCCTCCTCAGCACCACTACCTTCCTCCTCCTCTGCACCACTACCCTCCTCCGCCTCCTCTACACCACTACCCTGCTCCTTTGCACCACTACCCTCCTCCTCCTCTGCACCACTACCCTTTTCCTCCTCTGCACCATTACCCTCCTCCTCCTCGGCACCATTACTCTCCTCCTCCTCTGCACCATTACCCTCCTCCTCCTCTGCACCACTACCCTTCTCCTCCTCTGCACCATTACCCTCCTCCTCCTCTGCACCACTACCCTCCTCCTCCTCTGCACCATTACCCTCCTCCTACTCTGCACCACTACCCTCCTTCGCCTCCTCTGCACCACTACAATCCTCCTCCTCTGCACCACTACCCTCCTGCTCTGCACCACTAACCTCATTTTACTCTGCACCACTATCCTCCTCCTCCTCCTCTGCACCACTACCCTCTTCCTACTCTGCCCCACTACCCTACCCCTGCTCTGCACCCCTACCCTCCTCCTCCTCCTCTGCACCACTACCCACCTCCTCTGCCCCCCTACACTCCTCCTCCTCTGCACCACTACCCTCCTCCTCTGCACCACTACCCTCCTCCTCCTTCTCCTCCTCTGCACGACTATCCTCCTCTTCCTCTGCACCACTACCCTCCGCCTGCTCTGCACCACTACCCTCCTCCTCCTTTGCATCACTACCCTCCCCCTCCTCTGCACCACTACTCTCCTCCTCTGCACCACTACCCTCCTCCTTCTCTGCACCACTACCCTCCTCCTCCTGTGCACCACTACCCTCCTCATGCTCTGCACCACTACCCTCATCCTCCTCTGCACCACTCTCCTCCTCTTCCTCTGCATCACTACCCTCCTCCTCCTGCGCACCACTACCTTCCTCCTGCTCTGCACCACTACCCTCCTCCTGCTCTGCACCACTACCTTCATCCTCCTTTGCATCACTTCCCTCCTCATCCTCAGCACCACTACCCTCCTCCTCCTCTGCACCACTACCTTCCTCCTCCTCTGTACCAATACCCTCCTCCGCCTCCTCTGCACCAATACCCTCCTCCTCTGCACCACTACCCTCCTCCTCCTCTGAACCATTACCCTCCTCCTCCTCTGCACCATTAACCTCCTCCTCCTCTGCACCATTACCCTCCTCCTCCTCTGCACCATTACCCTCCTCTTCCTCTGCACCACTACCCTCCTCCTCCTCTGCACCACTACCCTCCTCATGCTCTGCACCACTACCCTCCGCCTCCTCTGCACCACTTCCCTCCCCCTCCTCTTTACCACTACCCTCCTCCTCTGCACCACTACCCTCCTCCTCCTCTGCACCACTACACTCCTCCTCCTCTTCACCACTACCTTCCTCTTCCTCTGCACCACAACCCTCCACCTACTCTGCACCACTACCCTCCCCCTCCTCTACACCACTACCCTCCTCCTCTGCACCAATATCCTTCTCCTCCTCCTCTGCACCACTACCCTCCTCCTCGTCTACACCACTACCCTCATCCTCCTCTGCACCACTTCCCTCCTCCTCCTCTGCACCACTACCCTCCTACTCTGCATCACTACCCTCCTCCTCCTCTGCACCACTACCCTCCTCCTCCTCTGCACCACTACCCTCCTCTTACTCTGCACCACTACCCTCCCCCTCCTCCTCTGCACCACTATCCTCCTTCTCCTCTGCACCAATACCCTCCTCCTCTTCCTCTGCACCACTACCCTCCTCCTCCTCCTCCTCTGCACCACTACCCTCTTCCTACTCTGCCCCACTACCCTCCCCCTGCTCTGCACCACTGCCCTCCTCTTCCTCCTCTGCACCTCTACCCTCCTCCTCTGCACCACTACCCTCCTCCTCCTCCTCCTCTGCACCACTATCCTCCTCCTCCTCCTCCTCTGTACCACTACCCTCCTCCTCCTCCTCCTCCTCTGCACCACTACCCTCCTCCTCTGCACCATTACCCTCATCCTTCTCTGCACGACTATCCTCCTCCTCCTCTGCACCACTATCCTCCTCTTCCTCTGCATCACTACCCTCCTCCTCCTGTACACCACTACCCTCCTCCTGCTCTGTACCACTACCCTCCCACTCCTCTGCACCACTACCCTCCTCCTCTTCTGCACCACTACCCTCCTCCTCCTCTGCACCACTACCCTCCTCCTCCTCTGCACCACCACCCTCCTCGTCCTCAGCAACACTACCCTTCTCCTGCTCTGCACCACTACCCTCCTCCTCTGCACCACTACCCTCCTTCTCCCCTGCAGCACTACCCTCCTCCTCCTCTGCACCACTACCCTCCTCCTGCTCTGCAATACTACCCTCCTCCTCCTATGCACCACTACCCTCCTCCTCTGCACCACTACCCTCCCCCTCCTCTACACCACCACCCTCCTCCTCTGCACCAATACCCTCTTCCTCCTCTGCACCACTACCCTCATCCTCCTCTGCACCACTTCCCTCCTCCTCCTCTGCACCACGACCCTCCTCCTACTCTGCATCACTACCCTCCTCCTCCTATGCACCTCTACCCTCCTGCTCCTCTGCACCACTGTCCTCCTCCTCCTCCTCTGCACCAATACCCTCCTCCTCTTCCTCTGCACCACTACCCTCCTCCTCCTCCTCCTCTACACCACTACCCTCTTCCTACTCTACCCCACTACCCTCCCCCTACTCTGCACCACTACCCTCCTCCTCCTCCTCTGCACCTCTACCCTCCTCCTCTGCACCACTACCCTCCTCCTCCTCCTCTTCTGCACCACTACCCTCCTCCTCCACCTCCTCTGCACCACTACCCTTCTCCTCCTCTGCACCATTACCCTCATCCTCCTCTGCCCGACTATCCTCCTCCTCCTCTGCACCACTATACTCCTCTTCCTCTGCATCACTACCCTCCTCCTCCTGTACACCACTACCCTCCTCCTGCTCTGTACCACTACCCTCCCACTCCTCTGCACCACTACCCTCCTCCTCCTCTGCACCACTACCCTCCTCCTCCTCTGCACCACTACCCTCCTCCTCCTCTGCACTACCACCCTCCTCCTCCTCAGCAACACTACCCTCCTCCTCTGCACCACTACCCTCCTCCTCCTCTGCACCACTAACCTCCTCCTGCTCTGCACCACTACCCTCATCCTCCTCTGCATCACTACCCTCCTTCTCCCCTGCACCACTATCCTCCTCCTCTGCACCACTACCCTCCTGTTCTGCACCACTACCCTTCTGCTCTGCACCATTACCCTCCTTTTCCTCTGCACCACTACTCTCCTCCTCCTCTGCACCACAACCTTCTTCCTACTCTGCCCCACTACCCTCCCCCTGCTCTGCACCACTACCCTCCTCCTCCTCCTCTACACCACTACCCTCCTCCTCCTCTGCACCACTACCCTCCTCCTCTGTACCACTACCCTCCTCCTCCTTCTCCTCCTCTGCACCACTACCCTCCGCCTCCTCTGCACCGTTATCCTCATCCTCCTCTGCACGACTGTCCTCCTCCTCCTCTGCACCACTATCCTCCTCTTCCTCTGCATCACTACCCTCCTCTTCCTCTGCACCACTACCCTTCTCCTGCTCTGCACCACTACCCTCCTCCTCCTCTGCACCACTACGCTCCTCCTCCTCTGCACCACTACCCTCCTCCTCCTCTGCACCACTACCCTCCGCCTCTTCTACACCACTACCTTCTTCCTCTGCACCACTACCCTCCTCCTCCTCTGCACCACTACCCTCCTCATGCTCTGCACCACTACCCTCATCCTCCTCTGCATCACTACCCCTCCTTCTCCCCTGCACCACTATCCTCCTCCTCTGCACCACTACCCTCCTGCTCAGCACCACTACCCTCCTTTTCCTCTGCACCACTACCCTCCTCCTCCTCCTCTGCACCACTACCTTCTTCCTACTGTGCCCCACTACCCTCCCCCTGCTCTGCACCACTACCCTCCTCCTCCTCTACACCACTACCCTCCTACTCCTCCTCTGCACCACTACCCTCCTTCTCTGCACCACTACCCTTGTATTCCTCCTCCTGCTCTGCACCACTACCCTCCTCCTGCTCTGCACCACTACCCTCCTCCTCCTCTGCACCACTACGCTCCTCCTCCTCTGAACCACTACCCTCCTCCTCCTCCTCTTCTACACCACTACCCTCCTCCTCCTCCTCCTCTGCACCACTATCCTCCTCCTCCTCTGCACCATTACCCTCATCCTCCTCTGCACGACTATCCTCCTCCTCCTCTGCACCACTATCCTCCTCTTCCTCTGCATCACTACCCTCCTCCTCCTGTACACCACTACCCTCCTCCTGCTCTGTACCACTACCCTCCCACTCCTCTGCACCACTACCCTCCTCCTCCTCTGCACCATTACCCTGCTCCTCCTCTGCACCACTCCCTCCTCCTCCTCTGCACCAATACCCTCCTCCTCCTCTGCACCACTACCCTCAGCCTCCTCTGCACCACTTCCCTCCTCCTCTTCTGCACCACTACCCTCCTCCTTCTCTGCACCACTACCCTCCTCCTCCTGTGCACCACTACCCTCCTCATGCTCTGCACCACTACCCTCATCCTCCTCTGCACCACTACCTTCATCCTCCTCTGCATCACTTCCCTCCTCATCCTCAGCACCACTACCCTCCTCCTCCTCTGCACCACTACCTTCCTCCTCCTCTGTACCAATACCCTCCTCCGCCTCCTCTGCACCACTACCCTTCTCCTCTGCACCACTACCCTCCTCCTCCTCTGTACCATTACCCTCCTCCTCCTCTGCACCATTAACCTCCTCCTCCTCTGCACCATTACCCTCCTCCTCCTCTGCACCATTACCTTCCTCTTCCTCTGCACCACTACCCTCCTCCTCTGCACCACTACCCTCCTCCTGCTCTGTACCACTACCCTCCGACTCCTCTGCACCACTTCCCTCCCCCTCCTCTTCACCACTACCCTCCTCCTCTGCACCACTACCCTCCTCCTCCTCTGCACCGCTACACTCCTCCTCCTCTTCACCACTACCTTCCTCTTCCTCTGCACCACTACCCTCCACCTACTCTGCACCACTACCCTCCCCCTCCTCTACACCACTACCCTCCTCCTCCTCTACACCACTACCCTCATCCTCCTCTGCACCACTTCCCTCCTCCTCCTCTGCACCACTACCCTCCTACTCTGCATCACTACCCTCCTCCTCCTCTGCACCACTACCCTCCTACTCTGCATCACTACCCTCCTCCTCCTCTGCACCACTACCCTCCTCCTCCTCTGCACCACTACCCTCCTCTTACTCTGCACCACTACCCTCCCCCTACTCCTCTGCGCCACTATCCTCCTCCTTCTCTGCACCAATACCCTCCTCCTCTTCCTCTGCACCACTACCCTCCTCCTCCTCTGCACCACTACCCTCTTCCTACTCTGCCCCAATACACTCCCCCTGCTCTGCACCACTGCCCTCCTCCTCCTCCTCTGCACCTCTACCCTCCTCCTCTGTACCACTACCCTCCTCCTCCTCCTCCTCCTCTGCACCACTACCCTCCTCCTCCTCCTCCTTTGCACCACTATCCTCCTCCTCCTCTCCACCATTACCCTCATCCTCCTCTGTACGACTATCCACCTCCTCCTCTGCACCGCTACCCTCCTCCTCCTCTGCACCATTACCCTCATCCTCCTCTGTACGACTATCCTCCTCTTTCTCTGCATCACTACCATCCTCCTCCTGTACACCACTACCCTCCTCCTGCTCTGTACCACTACCCTCCCACTCCTCTGTACCACTACCCTCCTTCTCCTCTGCACCACTACCTTCCTCTTTCTCTGCACCACTACCCTCCTCCTGCTCTGCACCACCACCCTTCTCCTCCTCTGCAACACTACCCTTCTCCTGTTCTGCATCACTACCCTCCTCCTCCTCCTCTGCACCACTACCCTCCTTCTCCCCTGCAGCACTACCCTCCTCCTCCTCTGCACCACTACCCTCCTCCTGCTCTGCAATACTACCCTCCTCCTCCTCTGCACCACTACCCTCCTCCTCCTCTGCACCACTACCTTCCTCTTTCTCTGCACCACTACCCTCCTCCTCCTCTGCACCACCACCCTCCTCCTCCTCAGCAACACTACCCTCCTCCTCTGCACCACTACCCTCCTCCTCGTCTGCACCACTTCCCTCATCCTCCTCTGCATCACTACCCTCCTTCTCCCCTGCACCACTATCCTCCTCCTCTGCACCACTACCCTCCTGCTCTGCACCACTACCCTTCTGCTCTGCACCATTACCCTCCTTTTCCTCTGCACCACTACCCTCCTCCTCCTCTGCACCACAACCTTCTTCCTACTCTTCCCCACTACCCTCCCCCTGCTCTGCACCACTACCCTCCTCCTCCTCCTCTACACCACTACCCTCCTCCTCCTCTGCACCACTACCCTCCTCCTCTGTACCACTACCCTCCTCCTCCTTCTCCTCCTCTGCACCACTACCCTCCGCCTCCTCTGCACCATTATCCTCATCCTCCTCTGCACGACTATCCTCCTCCTCCTCTGCACCACTATCCTCCTCTTCCTCTGCATCACTACCCTCCTCTTCCTCTGCACCACTACCCTTCTCTTGCTCTGCACCACTACCCTCCTCCTCGTCTGCACCACTACGCTCCTCCTCCTCTGCACCACTACCCTCCTCCTCCTCTGCACCACTATCCTCCGCCTCCTCTACACCACTACCTTCTTCCTCTGCACCACTACCCTCCGCCTCCTCTGCACCATTATCCTCATCCTCCTCTGCACGACTATCCTCCTCCTCCTCTGCACCACTACCCTCCTCCTACTCTGCACCACTACCCTCCCCCTCCTCTGCACCACTACCCTCCTCCTATGCACCACTACCCTCCTCCTCCTCTGCACCAATACCCTCTTCCTCTTCCTATGCACCGCTACCCTCCTCCTCCTCTGCACCACTACCCTCCTCTTCCTCTGCACCAATACCCTCCTCCTCCTCCTCTGCACCGCTACCCTCCTCCTCCTCTGCACCACTATCCTCCTCCTCAGCACCACTACCCTCCTCCTCCTCAGCACCACTACCTTCCTCCTCCTCTGCACCACTACCCTCCTCCGCCTCCTCTACACCACTACCCTGCTCCTTTGCACCACTACCCTCCTCCTCCTCTGCACCACTACCCTTTTCCTCCTCTGCACCATTACCCTCCTCCTCCTCGGCACCATTACTCTCCTCCTCCTCTGCACCATTACCCTCCTCCTCCTCTGCACCACTACCCTTCTCCTCCTCTGCACCATTACCCTCCTCCTCCTCTGCACCACTACCCTCCTCCTCCTCTGCACCATTACCCTCCTCCTACTCTGCACCACTACCCTCCTTCGCCTCCTCTGCACCACTACAATCCTCCTCCTCTGCACCACTACCCTCCTGCTCTGCACCACTAACCTCATTTTACTCTGCACCACTATCCTCCT
Organism: Procambarus clarkii; assembly: GCF_040958095.1. Classification (NCBI taxonomy): domain Eukaryota; kingdom Metazoa; phylum Arthropoda; class Malacostraca; order Decapoda; family Cambaridae; genus Procambarus; species Procambarus clarkii. The sequence goes on from NC_091198.1 coordinate 36,682,295, forward strand.
CCTCCTCCTCTGCACCACTACCCTCTTCCTACTCTGCCCCACTACCCTACCCCTGCTCTGCACCCCTACCCTCCTCCTCCTCCTCTGCACCACTACCCACCTCCTCTGCCCCCCTACACTCCTCCTCCTCTGCACCACTACCCTCCTCCTCTGCACCACTACCCTCCTCCTCCTTCTCCTCCTCTGCACGACTATCCTCCTCTTCCTCTGCACCACTACCCTCCGCCTGCTCTGCACCACTACCCTCCTCCTCCTTTGCATCACTACCCTCCCCCTCCTCTGCACCACTACTCTCCTCCTCTGCACCACTACCCTCCTCCTTCTCTGCACCACTACCCTCCTCCTCCTGTGCACCACTACCCTCCTCATGCTCTGCACCACTACCCTCATCCTCCTCTGCACCACTCTCCTCCTCTTCCTCTGCATCACTACCCTCCTCCTCCTGCGCACCACTACCTTCCTCCTGCTCTGCACCACTACCCTCCTCCTGCTCTGCACCACTACCTTCATCCTCCTTTGCATCACTTCCCTCCTCATCCTCAGCACCACTACCCTCCTCCTCCTCTGCACCACTACCTTCCTCCTCCTCTGTACCAATACCCTCCTCCGCCTCCTCTGCACCAATACCCTCCTCCTCTGCACCACTACCCTCCTCCTCCTCTGAACCATTACCCTCCTCCTCCTCTGCACCATTAACCTCCTCCTCCTCTGCACCATTACCCTCCTCCTCCTCTGCACCATTACCCTCCTCTTCCTCTGCACCACTACCCTCCTCCTCCTCTGCACCACTACCCTCCTCATGCTCTGCACCACTACCCTCCGCCTCCTCTGCACCACTTCCCTCCCCCTCCTCTTTACCACTACCCTCCTCCTCTGCACCACTACCCTCCTCCTCCTCTGCACCACTACACTCCTCCTCCTCTTCACCACTACCTTCCTCTTCCTCTGCACCACAACCCTCCACCTACTCTGCACCACTACCCTCCCCCTCCTCTACACCACTACCCTCCTCCTCTGCACCAATATCCTTCTCCTCCTCCTCTGCACCACTACCCTCCTCCTCGTCTACACCACTACCCTCATCCTCCTCTGCACCACTTCCCTCCTCCTCCTCTGCACCACTACCCTCCTACTCTGCATCACTACCCTCCTCCTCCTCTGCACCACTACCCTCCTCCTCCTCTGCACCACTACCCTCCTCTTACTCTGCACCACTACCCTCCCCCTACTCCTCTGCACCACTATCCTCCTTCTCCTCTGCACCAATACCCTCCTCCTCTTCCTCTGCACCACTACCCTCCTCCTCCTCCTCCTCTGCACCACTACCCTCTTCCTACTCTGCCCCACTACCCTCCCCCTGCTCTGCACCACTGCCCTCCTCTTCCTCCTCTGCACCTCTACCCTCCTCCTCTGCACCACTACCCTCCTCCTCCTCCTCCTCTGCACCACTATCCTCCTCCTCCTCCTCCTCTGTACCACTACCCTCCTCCTCCTCCTCCTCCTCTGCACCACTACCCTCCTCCTCCTCCTCCTCTGCACCACTATCCTCCTCCTACTTTCCACCATTACCCTCATCCTCCTCTGTACGACTATCCTCCTCCTCCTCTGCACCGCTACCCTCCTCCTCCTCTGCACCATTACCCTCATCCTCCTCTGTACGACTATCCTCCTCTTTCTCTGCATCACTACCATCCTCCTCCTGTACACCACTACCCTCCTCCTGCTCTGTACCACTACCCTCCCACTCCTCTGCACCACTACCCTCCTTCTCCTCTGCACCACTACCTTCCTCTTTCTCTGCACCACTACCCTCCTCCTGCTCTGCACCACCACCCTCCTCTTCCTCTGCAACACTACCATTCTCCTGCTCTGCATCACTACCCTCCTCCTCCTCCTCTGCACCACTACCCTCCTTCTCTCCTGCAGCACTACCCTCCTCGTCCTCTGCACCACTACCCTCCTCCTGCTCTGCACCACTACCCTCCTCCTCCTCTGCACCACTACCCTCCTCCTGCTCTGCACCACTACCCTCCTCCTCCTCTGCACCACTACCCTCCTCTTGCTCTGCACCACTACCCTCATCCTCCTCTGCATCACTACCCCTCCTTCTCCCCTGCACCACTATCCTCCTCCTCTGCACCACTACCCTCCTGCTCTGCACCACTACCCTCCTTTTCCTCTGCACCACTACCCTCCTCCTCCTCCTCTGCACCACAACCTTCTTCCTACTCTGCCCCACTACCCTCCCCCTGCTCTGCACCACTACCCTCCTCCTCCTCTACACCACTACCCTCCTCCTCCTCCTCTGCACCACTACCCTCCTTTTCCTCTGCACCACTACCCTCCTCCTCCTCCTCTGCACCACAACCTTCTTCCTACTCTGCCCCACTACCCTCCCCCTGCTCTGCACCACTACCCTCCTCCTCCTCTACACCACTACCCTCCTCCTCCTCCTCTGCACCACTACCCTCCTTCTCTGCACCACTACCCTTGTATTCCTCCTCCTCCTCTGCACCACTACCCTCCTCCTGCTCTGCACCACTACCCTCCTCCTCCTCTGCACCACTACGCTCCTCCTCCTCTGAACCACTACCCTCCTCCTCCTCATCCTCTGCACCACTACCCTCTTCCTATTCTGCCCCTCTACCCTCCCCCTGCTCTGCACCACTACCCTCCTCCTCCTCCTCTGCACCACTACCCTCCTCCTCCTCATCTGCACCATTACCCTCCTCCTCCTCCTCCTCTTCTGCACCACTACCCTCTTCCTCTCTACCACTACCCTCCTCCGACTCTGCACCACTACCCTCCTCCTACTCTGCACCACTACCCTCCCCCTCCTCTGCACCACTACCCTCCTCCTCTGCACCACTACCTTCCTCTTTCTCTGCGCCACTACCCTCCCCCTCCTCCTCTGCACCACTACCCTCCTCCTCCTCTTTCCCACTACCCTCCCCGTACTCTGCACCACTACCCTCCTCCTCCTTTGCACCACTACCCTCCTCCTCCTCTGCATCACTACCCTCCCCCTCCTCTGCACCACTACCCTCCTCCTCTGCACCACTACCCTCCTCCTCCTCTGCACCACTACCTTCCTCCTTTTGTGCACCACTATCCTCTTCTTCCTCTTTATCACTACCCTCCTCCTCCTGTGCACCATTACCCTCCTCCTCCTGTGCACCATTACCCTCCTCCTGCTCTGCACCACTACACTCATCCTACTCTGCACCACTATTCTCCTCTTCCTCTGCATCACTACCCTCCTCCTCCTCTGCACCACTACCCTCCTCCTAGTCTGCACCACCACCGTCCCCCTCCTCTGCACCACTACCCTCCTCCTCTGCACCACTACCCTTCTCCTCCTCTGCACCACTACCCTCCTCCTCCTCTGAACCACTACCCTCCTCCTCTTCACCACTACCCTCATCCTCCTCTGCACCACTATCCTCCTCTTCCTCTGCATCACTATCCTCCTCTTCCTTTGCATCACTACCCTCCTCCTCCTCTGCACCACTACCCTCCTCCTCATCTGCACCACTACCTTCCTCCTCTGCACCACTACCCTCCTCCTCCTCCTCTGCACCACTACTCTCCTCCTCCTCCTCTGCACCACTACACTGCTCCTTCTCTGCACCACTACCCTCCTCCTCTGCACCACTACCCTCCTCCTCCTCCTCTGCACCACTACCCTCCTCCTCCTCTTTTGCACCACTACCCTCCTCATTCTCTGAACCACTAACCTCCTCCTCCTCTGCACCACTACCCTCCTCCTCCTCTACACCACTACCCTCCTCCAACTTTTCTGCACCACTACCCTCCTCCTTCTCTGAACCACTACCATCCTCCTATGCACCATTACCCTCCTCCTCTTCACCACTATCCTCCTCCTCTGCACCACTACCCTCCTCGTCCTCTGCATTACTATCCTCCTCCTCCTCTGCCCCACTACCCTCCTCCTACTCTGCACCTCTACCCTCCTCCTCCTCTGCACCACTACTATCATCCTCCGCTGCACCACTACCCTCCTCCTCCTCCGCACCGCTACCCTCATCTTCCTCTGCACAACTACCTTCCTCCCACTCTGCACCTCTACCCTCTTCCTCCTCCTCTGCACCACTACCCTCCTTCTCCTCCTCTGCACCACTAACCTCGTCCTCTGCTCCACTACCCTCCTCCTCCTGTGCACCACTACCCTCGTCATGCTCTGCACCACTACCCTCATCCTCCTCTGCACCACTCTCCTCCTCTTCCTCTGCATCACTACCCTCCTCCTCCTGCGCACCACTACCCTCCTCCTGCTCTGCACCACTACCTTCCTCCTGCTCTGCACCACTACCTTCATCCTCCTTTGCATCACTTCCCTCCTCATCCTCAGCACCACTACCCTCCTCCTCCTCTGCACCACTACCTTCCTCCTACTCTGTACCACTACCCTCCTCCGCCTCCTCTGCACCACTACCCTCCTCCTCTGCACCACTACCCTCCTCCTCGTCTGCACCATTACCCTCCTCCTCCTCTGCACCATTAACCTCCTCCTCCTTTGCACCATTACCCTCCTCCTCCTCTGCACCATTACCCTCCTCCTCTGCACCACTACCCCCCTCCTCTTCTGCACCACTACCCTCCTCCTGCTCTGCACCACTACCCTCCGCCTCCTCTGCACCACTTCCCTCCCCCTCCTCAGCACCACTACCCTCCTCCTCTGCACCACTACCCTCCTCCTCCTCTGCACCACTACACTCCTCCTCCTCTTCACCACTACCTTCCTCTTCCTCTGCACCACTACCCTCCACCTACTCTGCACCACTACCCTCCCCCTCCTCTACACCACTACCCTCCTCCTCTGCACCAATATCCTTCTCCTCCTCTGCACCACTACCCTCCTCCTCCTCTACACCACTACCCTCATCCTCCTCTGCACCACTTCCCTCCTCCTCCTCTGCACCACTACCCTCCTACTCTGCATCACTACCCTCCTCCTCCTCTGCACCACTACCCTCCTCCTCCTCTGCACCACTACCCTCCTCCTACTCTGCACCACTACCCTCCCCCTCCTCCTCTGCACCAATACCCTCCGCCTCTTCCTCTGCACCACTACCCTCCTCCTCGTCCTCCTCTGCACCACTACCCTCGTCCTCCTCTGCCCCACTACCCTCCCCCTGTTCTGCACCACTAAACTCCTCCTCCTCCTCTGCACCTCTACCCTCCTCTGCACCACTACCCTCCTCCTCTTCCTCCTCTGCACCACTACCCTCCTACTCCTCTTCCTCTGCACAACTATCCTCCTCCTCCTCCTCCTCCTCTGCACCACTACCCTCCTCCTCCTCTCCACCATTACCCTCATTCTCCTCTGTACGACTATCCTCCTCCTCCTCTGCACCACTACCCTCCTCCTCCTCTGCACCATAATCCACATCCTCCTCTGTACGACTATCCTCCTCTTCCTCTGCATCAATACCCTCCTCCTCCTGTACACCACTACCCTCCTCCTGCTCTGTACCACTACCCTCCCACTCCTCTGCACCACTACCCTCCTCCTCCTCTGCACCACTACCTACCTCTTTCTCTGCACCACTACCCTCCTCCTGCTCTGCACCACCACCCTCCTCCTCCTCTGCAACACTACCCTTCTCCTGCTCTGCATCACTACCCGTCCTCCTCCTCCTCCTCTGCACCACTACCCTCCTTCTCTCCTGCAGCACTACCCTCCTCCTCCTCTGCACCACTACCCTCCTCCTGCTCTGCACCACTACCCTCCTCCTCCTCTGCACCACTACCCTCCTCCTCCTCTGCACCACTACCCTCTTCCTCCTCTGCACCACTACCCTCCTCTTTCTCTGCACCACTACCCTCATCCTCCTCTGTATCACTACCCTCCTCCTCCTCATCCTCTGCACCAGTACCCTCTTCCAATTCTGCCCCACTACCCTGCCCCTGCTCTGCATCACTACCCTCCTCCTAATCCTCTGCACCACTACCCTCCTCCTCCTCCTCTGCACCACTACCCTCTTCCTCCTCTGCACCACTACCCTCCTCTTGTTCTGCACCACTACCCTCATCCTCCTCTGCATCACTAACCTCCTCCTCCTCCTCATCCTCTGCACCAGTACCCTCTTCCAATTCTGCCCCACTACCCTGCCCCTGCTCTGCACCTCTACCCTCCTCCTTCTCCTCTGCACCACTACCCTCCTTCTCTGCACCACTACCCTCCTATTCCTCCTCCTCCTCTGCACCACTACCCTCCTCCTCCTCATTCTCTGCACCAGTACCCTCTTCCAATTCTGCCCCACTACCCTGCCTGCTCTGCACCACTACCCTCCTCCTCCTCCTCTGCACCACTACCCTCCTCCTCCTCCTCTGCACCATTACCCTCCTCCTCCTTCTCCTCTTCTGCACCACTACCCTCTTCCTCTCTACCACTACCCTCCTCCGCCTCTGCACCACTACCCTCCTCCTACTCTGCACCACTACCCTCCCCCTCCTCTGCACCACTACCCTTTTCCTCTGCACCACTACCTTCCTCTTTCTCTGCGCCACTACCCTCCCCCTCCTCCTCTGCACCACTACCCTCCTCCTCCTCTTCCCCACTACCCTCCCCGTACTCTGCACCACTACCCTCCTCCTCCTTTGCACCACTACCCTCCTCCTCCTCTGCATCACTACCCTCCCCCTCCTCTGCACCACTTCCCTCCTCCTCTGCACCACTACCCTCCTCCTCCTCTGCACCACTACCTTCCTCCTTCTGTGCACCACTATCCTCTTCATCCTCTTTATCACTACCCTCCTCCTCCTGTGCACCATTAACCTCCTCCTGCTCTGCACCACTACCCTCATCCTACTCTGCACCACTATTCTCCTCTTCCTCTGCATCACTACCCTCCTCCTCCTCTGCATTACTACCCTCCTCCTAGTCTGCACCACTACCCTCCCCCTCCTCTGCACCACTACCCTCCTCCTCTGCACCACTACCCTCCTCCTCCTCCTCTGCACCTCTACCCTCCTCTGCACCACTACCCTCCTCCTCCTAATCCTCTGCACCACTACCATCCTACTCCTCCTCCTCTGCACCACTACCCTCCTCCTCCTCCTCCTCTGCACCACTACCCTCCTTCTCCTCTCCACCATTACCCTCATCCTCCTCTGTACGACTATCCTCCTCCTCCTCTGCACCACTACAATCCTCCTCCTCTGCACCATTACCCTCATCCTCCTCTGTACGACTATCCTCCTCTTCCTCTGCATCACTACCCTCCTCCTCCTCTGTACCACTACCCTCCCACTCCTCTGCACCACTACCCTCCTCCTCCTCTGCACCACTACCTACCTCTTTCTCTGCACCACTACCCTCCTCCTGCTCTGCACCACCACCCTCCTCCTCCTCTGCAACACTACCCTTCTCCTGCTCTGCATCACTACCCTCCTCCTCCTCCTCTGCACCACTACCCTCCTTCTCTCCTGCAGCACTACCCTCCTCCTCCTCTGCAACACTACCCTCCTCCTGCTCTGCACCACTACCCTCCCCCTCCTCTGCACCACTACCCTCCTCCTCCTCTGCACCACTACCCTCTTCCTCCTCTGCACCACTACCCTCCTCTTGCTCTGCACCACTACCCTCATCCTCCTCTGCATCACTACCCTCCTCCTCCTCATCCTCTGCACCAGTACCCTCTTCCAATTCTGCCCCACTACCCTGCCCCTGCTCTGCACCACTACCCTCCTCCTCCTCCTCTGCACCACTACCCTCCTCCTCCTCCTCTGCACCACTACCCTCCTCCTCCTCTGCACCACTCCCCTCCTCTTGCTCTGCACCACTACCCTCATCCTCCTCTGCATCACTAACCTCCTCCTCATCATCCTCTGCACCAGTACCCTCTTCCAATTCTGCCCCACTACCCTGCCCCTGCTCTGCACCACTACCCTCCTCCTCCTCCTCTGCACCACTACCCTCCTTCTCCCCTGCACCACTATCCTCCTCCTCTGCACCACTACCCTCCTCCTCTGCACCACTACCCTCCTTTTCCTCTGCACCACTACTCTCCTCCTCCTCCTATGCACCACTACCTTCTTCCTACTCTGCCCCACTACCCTCCCCTGCTCTGCACCACTACCCTCCTCCTCCTCCTCTACACCACTACCCTCCTCCTCCTCCTCTGCACCACTACCCTCCTTCTCTGCACCACTACCCTCCTATTCCTCCTCCTCCTCTGCACCACTACCCTCCTCCTCCTCATCCTCTGCACCAGTACCCTCTTCCAATTCTGCCCCACTACCCTGCCCCTGCTCTGCACCACTACCCTCCTCCTCCTCCTCTGCACCACTACCCTCCTCCTCCTCCTCTGCACCATTACCCTCCTCCTCCTCCTCCTCTTCTGCACCACTACCCTCTTCCTCTCTACCACTACCCTCCTCCGCCTCTGCACCACTACCCTCCTCCTACTCTGCACCACTACCCTCCCCCTCCTCTGCACCACTACCCTTTTCCTCTGCACCACTACCTTCGTCTTTCTCTGCGCCACTACCCTCCCCCTCCTCCTCTGCACCACTACCCTCCTCCTCCTCTTCCCCTCTACCCTCCCCGTTCTCTGCACCAGTACCCTCCTCCTCCTTTGCACCACTACCCTCCTCCTCCTCTGCATCACTACCCTCCCCCTCATCTGCACCACTACCCTCCTCCTCTGCACCACTACCCTCCTCGTCCTCTGCACCACTACCTTCCTCCTTCTGTGCACCACTATCCTCTTCTTCCTCTTTATCACTACCCTCCTCCTCCTGTGCACCATTACCCTCCTCCTAGTCTGCACCACTACCCTCCCCCTCCTCTGCACCACTACCCTCCTCGTCTGCACCACTACCATTCTCCTCCTCTGCACCGCTACCCTCCTCCTCCTCTGCACCACTACCCTCCTACTCCTCTTTACCACTACCCTCATCCTCCTCTGCACCACTACCCTCCTCCTCCTCTGCACCACTACCCTGCTCCTCATCTGCACCACTACCTTCCTCCTCTGCACCACTACCCTCCTCCTCCTCTGCCCTACTACCCTCCTCCTCCTCCTCTGCACCACTACCCTCCTCCTTCTCTGCACCACTACCCTCCTCCTCTGCACCACTACCCTCCTCCTCATCCTCTTCACCACTACCCTCCTCCTCCTCCTCTGCACCACTACCCTCCTCATTCTCTGAACCACTACCCTCCTCCTCCTCTACACCACTACCCTCCTCCTCCTCTGCACCACTACCCTCCTCCACCTTTTCTGCACCACTACCATCCTCCTTCTCTGAACCACTACCATCCTCCTCCTTTGCACCACTACCCTCCTCATTCTCTGAACCACTACCCTCCCCGTACTCTGCACCACTACCCTCCTCCTCCTTTGCACCACTACCCTCCTCCTCCTCTGCATCACTACCCTCCCCCTCCTCTGCACCACTACCCTCCTCCTCTGCACCACTACCCTCCTCCTCCTCTGCACCACTACCTTCCTCCTTCTGTGCACCACTATCCTCTTCTTCCTCTTTATCACTACCCTCCTCCTCCTGTGCACCATTACCCTCCTCCTCCTCTGCACCACTACCCTCCTCCTCTGCACCACTACCCTTCTCCTCCTCTGCACCACTACCCTCCTCCTCCTCTGCACCACTACCCTCCTCCTAGTCTGCACCACTACCCTCCCCCTCCTTTGCACCACTACCCTCCTCCTCTGCACCACTACCCTTCTCCTCCTCTGCACCACTACCCTCCTCCTCCTCTGCACCACTACCCTCCTCCTCCTCTTTACCACTACCCTCATCCTCCTCTGCACCACTATCCTCCTCTTCCTCTGCATCACTATCCTCCTCTTCCTTTGCATCACTACCCTCCTCCTCTGCACCACTTCCCTGCTCCTCATCTGCACCACTACCTTCCTCCTCTGCACCACTACCCTCCTCCTCCTCTGCGCTACTACCTTCCTCCTCCTCCTCTGCACCACTACCCTCCTCCTTCTCTGCACCACTACCCTCCTCCTCTGCACCACTACCCTCCTCCTTCTCTGCACCACTACCCTCCTCCTCTGCACCACTACCCTCCTCCTCATCCTCTTCTGCACCACTACCCTCCTCCTCCTCCTCTGCACCACTACCCCTCCTCCTCCTCTGCACCACTACCCTCCTCCACCTTTTCTGCACCACTACCATCCTCCTTCTCTGAACCACTACCATCCTCCTCCTCTGCACCATTACCCTCCTCCTCCTCTTCACCACTACCATCCTTCCTCTGCACCACTACCCTCCTCCTCCTCTGCATTACTACCCTCCTCCTCCTCTGCACCACTACCCTCCTCCTACTCTGCACCTCTACCCTCCTCCTCCTCTGCACCACTATTCTCATCCTCCTCTGCACCACTACCCTCCTCCTCCTCCTCCTCCGCACCGCTACCCTCATCCTCCTCTGCACAACTACCGTCCTCCTACTCTGCACCACTACCCTCCTCTTCCTACTCTGCACCACTACCCTCCTCCGCCTCCTCTGCACCACTACCCTCCTCCTCCTCCTCAGCACCTCTATCCTCTTCCTCCTCCTCTGCACCACTACCCTCCTCCTACTCTGCATCACTACCCTCCTCCTCCTATGCACCACTACCCTCCTCCTCCTCCTCCTCCTCTGCACCACTACCTTCTTCCTATCTACCACAACCCTCCTCCTCCTGAGCACCACTTCCCTCCTCCTCTGCACCACTATCCTCCTCTTCCTCTGCATCACTACCCTCCTCCTCCTGTGCACCACTACCCTCCCCCTCCTCTGCACCACTACCCTCCACCTCCTCTGCACCAATACCCGCCTCCTCCTCTGCACCACTTCCCGCCTCCTCCTCTGCACCACTACCCTCCCCCTCCTCTGCACCACTACCCGCCTCCTCCTCTGCATCACTACCCTCCTCCTCTTCTGCACCACTACCCGCCTCCTCCTCTGCACCACTATCCTCCTCCTCCTGTGCACCACTACCCTCCTCCAGCTCTGCACCACTACCCTCATCCTCCTCTGCACCACTACCCTCATCCTCCTCTGCACCACTACCCTCATCCTCCTCTGCACCACTACCCTCCTCCTCCTCTGCACCAATACCCTTCTCCTTCTCTGCATCACTACCCTCAACCTCCTCTGCACCATTACCCTCCTCCTCCTCTGCACCACTTCCCTCCTCCTCCTCTGCACCACTACCCTCATCCTCCTCTGCACCAATTCCCTTCTCCTCCTCTGCACCACTACCCTCCTCCTAATCTGCACCACTACCCTCCCCCCCTCTGCACCACTACCCTCCTCCTCTGCACCACTACCTTCCTCCTCCTCTGCACCACTACCTTCTTCCTCTCTACCACTACCCTCCTCCTCCTCTGCACCACTATCCTCCTCTTCTGCGCCACTACCCTCCTCCTCCTCTGCACCACTACTCTCCTACTCTGCACCACTACCCTCCTCCTCCTCTGCACCATTACCTTCTTCCTCTCTACCACTACCCTCCTCCTCTGCACCACTACCCTCCTCCTCCTCTGCACCACTACCTTCCTCTTCCTCTGCACCACTACCCTCCTCCTCCTCTGCACCACTACCCTCCTCCTCCTCTGCACCACTACCCTCCTCCTCCTCTGCACCACTACCCTCTTCCCACTCTGCTCCACTACCCTCAAACTGCTCTGCACCACTACCCTCCTTCTCCTCCTCTGCACCTCTACCCTCCTCCTCTGCACCACTACCCTCCTTCTCCTCCTCTGCACCTCTACCCTCCTCCTCTGCACCACTATCCTCCTCCTCCTCTTCCTCTGTCACCACTACCCTCCTCCTCCTCTTCCTCTAACACCACTACCCTCCTCCTCCTCTGCACCATTACCCTCCTCCTCCTCTGCACAACTATCCTCCTCTTCCTCTGCACCTCTACCCTCCTCCTCTGCACCACTACCCTCCTCCTCCTCCTCCTCTGCACCACTACCCTCATTCTCCTCTGCACCACTACTCTTCTCCTCCTCTGCATCACTACCCTCCTCCTAGTCTGCACCACTACCCTCCCCCTCCTCTGCACCACTACCCTCCTCCTCTGCACCACTACCCTTCTCCTCCTCTGCACCACTACCCTCTTCCTCCTCTGCACCACTACCGTCCTCTTCCTCTGCACCACTACCCTCCTCCTACTCTGCACCACTACCCTCCCCCTCCTCTGCACCACTACCCTCCTCCTCTGCACCACTACCTTCCTCCTCCTCTGCACCAATACCCTCTTCCTCTTCCTCTGCACCACTACCCTCCTCCTCCTCTGCACCACTACCTTCCTTCTCCTGTGCACCAATACCCTCCTCCTCCTCCTCTGCACCTCTACCCTCCTCCTCCTCTGCATCACTATCCTCCTCCTCTGCACCACTACCCTCCTTCTCCTCTGCACCACTACCTTCCTCCTCTGTACCACTACCCTCCTCCGCCTCCTCTGCACCACAACCCTCCTTCTCTGCACCACTTCCCTCCTCCTCTGCACCATTAACCTCCTCCTCCTCTGCACCATTACCCTCCTCCTCCTCTGCACCATTACCCTCCTCCTCCTCTGCACCACTACCCTCCTCCTCCTCTGCACCACTACCCTTCTCCTACTCTGCATCACTACCCTCCTCCTCCTATGCACCACTACCCTCCTCCTGCTCTGCACCACTACCCTCCTTTTCCTCTGCACCACTACCCTCCTCCGCCTCCTCTGCACCACTTCCCTCCTCCTCTGCACCACTACCCTCCTCCGCCTCCTCTGCACCACTTCCCTCCTCCTCTGCACCACTACCCTCCTCCTAGTCTGCACCACTACCCTCCCCTTCCTCTGCACCACTACCCTCCTCCTCCTCTGCACCAGTACCTTCTTCCTCTCTACCACTACCCTCCTCCTCCTCTGAACCACTATCCTCCTCCTCTGCACCACTACCCTCCTCCTCCTCTGCACCACTAATCTCCTAGTCTGCACCACTACCCTCCTCCTCCTCTGCACCACTACCCTCCTCCTCCTCTGCACTACTACCCTCCTCCTCCTCTGCACCACTACCCTCTTTCCACTCTGCCCCACTACCCTCACCCTGCTCTGCACCACTACCCTCTTCCTCCTCCTCTGCACCTCTACCCTCCTCCTCTTCACCACTAGCCTCCTCCTCCTCCTCTTCCTCTGATACCACTACCCTTCTCCTCCTCTGCACCTTTACCCTCCTCCTCCTCTGCACAACTATCCTCCTCTTCCTCTGCACCTCTACCTTCCTCCTGAGCACCACTACCCTCCTCCTCCTCCTCCTCTGCACCACTACCCTCCTCCTCCTCTGCACCACTACCCTTCTCCTCCTCTGCACTACTACCCTCCTCCTCTGCACCACTACCCTCTTCCCACTCTGCCCCACTACCCTCACCCTGCTCTGCACCACTACCCTCCTCCTTCTCCTCTGCACCTCTACCCTCCTCCTCTGCACCACTACCCTCCTCCTCGTCCTCTGCACCTCTACCCTCCTCCTCTGCACCATTACCCTCCTCCTCCTCTGCACGACTATCCTCCTCTTCCTCCGCACCATTACCCTCCTCCTCCTCTGCACCACTACCCTCCTCCTAGTCTGCACCAATACCCTCCTCCTCCTCTGCACTACTACCCTCCTCCTCTGCACCACTACCCTTCTCCTCCTCTGCACCACTACCCTCCTCCTCCTCTGCACCACTACCGTTATCTTCCTCTGCACCACTACCCTCCTCCTACTCTGCACCACTACCCTCCCCCTCCTCTGCACCACTACCCTCCTCCTCTGCACCACTACCCTTCTCCTCCTCTGCACCACTACCCTCCTCCTCCTCTGCACCACTACCGTTATCTTCCTCTGCACCACTACCCTCCTCCTACTCTGCACCACTACCCTCCCCCTCCTCTGCACCACTACCCTCCTCCTCTGCACCACTACCCTCCTCCTCCTCTGCACCAATACCCTCTTCCTCTTCCTCTGCACCGCTACCCTCCTCCTCCTCTGCACCACTACCGTTATCTTCCTCTGCACCACTACCCTCCTCCTACTCTGCACCTCTACCCTCCGCCTCCTCTGCACCACTATTCTCATCATCCTCTGCACCACTACCCTCCTCCTCCTCCTCCTCCGCACCGCTACCCTCATCCTCCTCTGCACAACTACCGTCCTCCTACTCTGCACCACTACCCTCCTCTTCCTCCTCTGCACCACTACCCTCTTCCTCCTCCTATGCACCACTACCCTCCTCCTCCTCCTCCTCTGCACCACTACCTTCTTCCTATCTACCACAACCCCCCTCCTCCTGAGCACCACTTCCCTCCTCCTCTGCACCACTATCCACCTCTTCCTCTGCATCACTACCTCCTCCTCCTGTGCACCACTACCCTCCCCCTCCTCTGCACCACTACCCTCCACCTCCTCTGCACCAATACCAGCCTCCTCCTCTGCACCACTACCCTCATCCTCATCTGGACCACTTCCCTCCTCCTCTGCACCACTACCCTCCTCCTCCTCTGCACCACTTCCCGCCTCCTCCTCTGCACCACTATCCTCCTCTTCCTATGCATCACTACCCTCTTCCTCCTCTGCACCACTACCCGCCTCCTCCTCTGCACCACTATCCTCCTCCTCCTGTGCACCACTACCCTCCTCCAGCTCTGCACCACTACCCTCATCCTCCTCTGCACCACTACCCTCATTCTCCTCTGCACCACTACCCTCATCCTCCTCTGCACCACTACCCTCCTCCTCCTCTGCACCAATACCCTTCTCCTTCTCTGCATCACTACCCTCAACCTCCTCTGCACCATTACCCTCCTCCTCCTCTGCACCACTTCCCTCCTCCTCCTCTGCACCACTACCCTCATCCTCCTCTGCTCCAATTCCCTTCTCCTCCTCTGCACCACTACCCTCCTCCTAGTCTGCACCACTACCCTCCCCCTCCTCTGCACCACTACCCTCCTCCTCTGCACCACTACCTTCCTTCTCCTCTGCACCACTACCTTCTTCCTCTCTACCACTACCCTCCTCCTCCTCTGCACCACTATCCTCCTCTTCTGCACCATTACCCTCCTCCTCCTCTGCACCACTACTCTCCTACTCTGCACCACTACCCTCCTCCTCCTCTGCACCATTACCTTCTTCCTCTCTACCACTACCCTCCTCCTCTGCACCACTACCCTCCTCCTCCTCTGCACCACTACCTTCCTCTTCCTCTGCACCACTACCCTCCTCCTCCTCTGCACCACTACCCTCCTCCTCCTCTGCACCACTACCCTCCTCCTCCTCTGCACCACTACCCTCTTCCCACTCTGCTCTACTACCCTCAAACTGCTCTGCACCACTACCCTCCTTCTCCTCCTCTGCACCTCTACCCTCCTCCTCTGCACCACTACCCTCCTTCTCCTCCTCTGCACCTCTACCCTCCTCCTCTGCACCACTATCCTCCTCTTCCTCTTCCTCTGTCACCACTACCCTCCTCCTCCTCTTCCTCTAACACCACTACCCTCCTCCTCTGCACCATTACCCTCCTCCTCCTCTGCACAACTATCCTCCTCTTCCTCTGCACCTCTACCCTCCTCCTCTGCACCACTACCCTCCTCCTCCTCCTCCTCTGCACCACTACCCTCATTCTCCTCTGCACCACTACTCTTCTCCTCCTCTGCACCACTACCCTCCTCCTAGTCTGCACCACTACCCTCCCCCTCCTCTGCACCACTACCCTCCTCCTCTGCACCACTACCCTTCTCTTCCTCTGCACCACTACCCTCCTCCTACTCTGCACCACTACCCTCCCCCTCCTCTGCACCACTACCCTCCTCCTCTGCACCACTACCCTCCTCCTCCTCTGCACCAATACCCTCTCCCTCTTCCTCTGCACCACTACCCTCCTCCTCCTCTGCACCACTACCTTCCTTCTCCTGTGCACCAATACCCTCCTCCTCCTCCTCTGCACCTCTACCCTCCTCCTCCTCTCCATCACTATCCTCCTCCTCTGCACCACCACCCTCCTCCTCTGCACCACTACCTTCCTCCTCCTCTGTACCACTACCCTCCTCCGCCTCCTCTGCACCACAACCCTCCTTCTCTGCACCACTACCCTCCTCCTCTGCACCATTAACCTCCTCCTCCTCTGCACCATTACAATCCTCCGCCTCTGCACCATTACCCTCCTCCTCCTCTGCATCACTACCCTCCTCCTCCTCTGCACCACTACCCTCCTCCTACTCTGCATCACTTCCCTCCTCCTCCTATGCACCACTACCCTCCTCCTGCTCTGCACCACTACCCTCCTTTTCCTCTGCACCACAACCCTCCTCCGCCTCCTCTGCACCACTTCCCTCCTCCTCTGCACCACTACCCTCCTCCGCCTCCTCTGCACCACTTCCCTCCTCCTCTGCACCACTACCCTCCTCCTAGTCTGCACCACTACCCTCCCCTTCCTCTGCACCACTACCCTCCTCCTCTGCACCACTAACCTCCTCCTCCTCTGCACCACTACCTTCTTCCTCTCTACCACTACCCTCCTCCTCCTCTGCACTACTATCCTCCTCCTCTGCACCACTACCCTCCTCCTCCTCTGCACCACTAATCTCCTAGTATGCACCATTATCCTCCTCCTCCTCAGCACCATTACCTTCTTCCTCTCTACCATTCTCCTCCTCTGCACCACTACCCTCCTCCTCCTCTGCACCACTACCTTCCTCTTCCTCTGCACCACTACCCTCCTCCTCCTCTGCACCACTACCCTCCTCCTCCTCTGCACTACTACCCTCCTCCTCCTCTGCACCACTACCCTCTTTCCACTCTGCCCCACTACCCTCACCCTGCTCTGCACCACTACCCTCCTCCTCCTCCTCTGCACCTCTACCCTCCTCCTCTGCACCACTACCCTCCTCCTCCTCTTCCTCTGATACCACTACCCTTCTCCTCCTCTGCACCTTTACCCTCCTCCTCCTCTGCACAACTATCCTCCTCTTCCTCTGCACCTCTACCTTCCTCCTCAGCACCACTACCCTCCTCCTCCTCCTCCTCTGCACCACTACGCTCTTCCCACTCTGCACCACTACCCTCCTCCTTCTCCTCTGCACCTCTACCCTCCTCCTCTGCACCACTACCCTCCTCCTTCTCCTCTGCACCTCTACCCTCCCCCTCTGCACCACAACCCTCCTCCTCCTCCTCTGCACCTCTACCCTCCTCCTCTGCACTATTACCCTCCTCCTCCTCTGCACGACTATCCTCCTCTTCCTCCGCACCTTTACCCTCCTCCTCCTCTGCACCACTACCCTCCTCCTCCTCCTCCTCCTCTGCATCACTACCCTCTTCCTCCTCTGCACCACTACCCTCATCCTCCTCTGCACCACTACTCTTCTCCTCCTCTGCACCACTACCCTCCTCCTAGTCTGCACCACTACCCTCCCCCTCCTCTGCACCACTACCCTCCTCCTCTGCACCACTACCCTTCCCCTCCTCTGCACCACTACCCTCCTCCTCCTCTGCACCACTACCGTCCTCTTCCTCTGCACCACTACCCTCCTCCTACTCTGCACCACTACCCTCCCCCTCCTCTGCACCACTACCCTCCTCCTCTGCACCACTACCCTCCTCCTCCTCTGCACCAATACCCTCTTCCTCTTCCTCTGCACCGCTATCCTTCTCCTCCTCTGCACCACTACCTTCCTTCTCCTATACACCAATACCCTCCTCCTCCTACTCTGCACCTCTACCCTCCTCCTCCTCTGCACCACTATCCTCCTCCTCTGCACCACTACCCTCCTTCTCCTCTGCACCACTACCTTCCTCCTCCTCTGTACTACTACCCTCCTCCGCCTCCTCTGCACCACTACCCTCCTCCTCTGCACCACTACCCTCCTCCTCCTCTGCACCATTAACCTCCTCCTCCTCTGCACCATTACCCTCCTCCTCCTCTGCACCATTACCCAGCTCCTCCTCTGCACCACTACCCTCCTCCTCCTCTGCACCACTACCGTCCTCCTGCTCTGCACCACTACCCTCCGCCTCCTCTGCACCACTTCCCTCCCCCTCTTCTGCACCACTACCCTCCTCCTCTGCACCACTACCCTCCTCCTCATCTGCACCACTACACTCCTCCTCCTCTGCACCACTACCTTCCTCTTCCTCTGCACCACTACCCTCCACCTACTCTGCACCACTACCCTCCCCCTCCAATACACCATTACCCTCCTCCTCTGCACCAATACCCTCCTCCTCCTCTGCACCGCTACCCTCATCCTCCTCTGCACCACTTCCCTCCTCCTCCTCTGCACCACTACCCTCCTCCTACTCTGCATCACTACCCTCCTCCTCTTATGCACCACTACCCTCCTCCTCCTCCGCACCACTACCCTCCTCCTACTCTGCACCACTACCCTGCCCCTCCTCCTCTGCACCACTGTCCTCCTCCTCCTCTGCACCAATACCCTCCTCCTTCTCCTCTGCACCTCTACCCTCCTCCTCTGCACCACTACCCTCCATCTCCTTCTCTGCACCTCTACCCTCCTCCTCTGCACCATTACCCTCCTCCTCCTCTGCACGACTATCCTCCTCTTCCTCCGCACCATTACCCTATTCCTCCTCTGCACCACTACCCTCCTCCTCCTCCTCCTCCTCCTCTGCATCACTACCCTCTTCCTCCTCTGCACCACTACCCTCATCCTCCTCTGCACCACTACTCTTCTCCTCCTCTGCACCACTACCCTCCTCCTAGTCTGCACCACTACCCTCCCCCTCCTCTGCACCACTACCCTCCTTCTCTGCACCACTACCCTTCTCCTCCTCTGCACCACTACCCTCCTCCTCCTCTGCACCACTACCGTCCTCTTCCTCTGCACCACTACCCTCCTCCTACTCTGCACCACTACCCTCCCCCTTCTCTGCACCACTACCCTCCTCCTCTGCACCACTACCCTCCTCCTCCTCTGCACCAATACCCTCTTCCTCTTCCTCTGCACCGCTATCCTTCTCCTCCTCTGCACCACTACCTTCCTTCTCCTGTGCACCAATACCCTCCTCCTCCTACTCTGCACCTCTACCCTCCTCCTCCTCTGCACCACTATCCTCCTCCTCTGCACCACTACCCTCCTTCTCCTCTGCACCACTACCTTCCTCCTCCTCTGTACCACTACCCTCCTCCGCCTCCTCTGCACCACTACCCTCCTCCTCTGCACCACTACCCTCCTCCTCCTCTGCACCATTAACCTCCTCCTCCTCTGCACCATTACCCTCCTCCTCCTCTGCACCATTACCCAGCTCCTCCTCTGCACCACTACCCTCCTCCTCCTTTGCACCACTACCATCCTCCTGCTCTGCACCACTACCCTCCGCCTCCTCTGCACCACTTCCCTCCCCCTCTTCTGCACCACTACCCTCCTCCTCTGCACCACTACCCTCCTCCTCATCTGCACCACTACACTCCTCCTCCTCTGCACCACTACCTTCCTCTTCCTCTGCACCACTACCCTCCACCTACTCTGCACCACTACCCTCCCCCTCCAATACACCACTACCCTCCTCCTCTGCACCAATACCCTCCTCCTCCTCTGCACCACTACCCTCATCCTCCTCTGCACCACTTCCCTCCTCCTCCTCTGCACCACTACCCTCCTCCTACTCTGCATCACTACCCTCCTCCTCTTATGCACCACTACCCTCCTCCTCCTCTGCACCACTACCCTCCTCCTACTCTGCACCACTACCCTCCCTCTCCTCCTCTGCACCACTGTCCTCCTCCTCCTCTGCACCAATACCCTCCTCCTCTTCCTCTGCACCACTACCCTCCTTCTCCTCCTCCTCCTCTACACCACTACCCTCTTCCTACTCTGCCCCACTACCCTCCCCCTGCTCTGCACCACTACCCTCCTCCTACTCCTCTGCACCTCTACCCTCCTCCTCTGCACCACTACCCTCCTCCTCCTCTGCACCACTACCCTCCTCCTCCTCTGTACCACTACCCTCCTCCTCCTGCGCACCACTACCATCCTCATCCTCTGCACCACTACCCTCCTCCTCCTCTGCACCACTACCTTCCTCCTCCTCTGTACCACTACCCTCCTCCGCCTCCTCTGCACCATTAACCTCCTCCTCCTCTGCACCATTACCCTCCTCCTCTTCTGCACCATTACCCTCCTCCTCTGCACCACTACCCTCCTCCTCCTCTGCACCACTACCCTCCTCCTGCTCTGCACCACTACCCTCCGCCTCCTCTGCACCACTTCCCACCCCCTCCTCTGCACCACTACCCTCTTCCTCTGCACCACTACCCTCCTCCTCCTCTGCACCACTACACTCCTCCTCCTCCTCTTCACTACTACCTTTCTCTTCCTCTGCACCACTACCCTCCACCTACTCTGCACCACTACCCTCCCTCTCCTCTACACCACTACCCTCCTCCTCTGCACCAATATCCTTCTCCTCCTCCACTGCACCACTACCCTCCTCCTACTCTGCATCACTACCCTCCTCCTCCTCTGCACCACTACCCTCCTCCTCCTCTGCACCACTACCCTCCTCCTACTCTGCACCACTACCCTCCCCCTCTTCCTCTGCACCACTATCCTCCTCCTCCTCTGCACCAATACCCTCCTCCTCTTCCTCTGAACCACTACCCTCCTCCTTCTCCTCCTCTGCACCACTACCCTCTTCCTACTCTGCCCCCTTCCTACCCTCCCCCTTCTCTGCACCACTATCCTCCTCCTCCTCCTCTGCACCTGTACCCTCCTCCTCTGCATTACTACCCTCCTCCTCCTCCTCCTCCTCTGCACCACTACCCTCCTCCTCCTCCTCCTCTGCACCACTACCCTCCTCCTCCTCCTCCTCCTCTGCACCACTACCCTCCTCCTCCTCCTCCTCCTCTGTACTACTACCCTCCTCCTCCTCTGCACCACTACCCTCCTCCTCCTCTTCTTCTGTCTGCATCACTACCCTCCTCCTCCTGTACACCACTCCCCTCCTCCTCCTGTACACCACTCCCCTCCTCCTGCTCTGTACCACTACCCTCCCACTCCTCTGCACCACTACCCTCCTCCTCCTCTGCACCACTACTATCCTCTTTCTCTGCACCACTACTATCCTCTTTCTCTGCACCACTACCCTCCTCCTCCTCTGCACCACTACCCTCCTTCTCTCCTGCAGCACTACCCTCCTCCTCCTTTGCACCACTACCCTCCTCCTGCTCTGCACCACTACCCTCCTCCTCCTCCTCTGCACCACTACCCTCCTCCTGCTCTGCACCACTACCCTTCTCCTCCTCTGCACCACTACCCTCCTCTTGCTCTGCACCACTACCCTCATCCTCCTCTGCATCACTACCCCTCCTTCTCCCCTGCACCACTATCTTCCTCCTCTGCACCACTACCCTCCTGCTCTGCACCACTACCCTCCTTTTCCTCTGCACCACTACCCTCCTCCTCCTCCTCTGCACCACTACCTTCATCCTACTCTGCCCCACTACCCTCCTCCTGCTCTGCACCACTACCCTCCTCCTCCTCCTCTACACCACTACCCTCCTCCTCCTCCTCCTCTGCACCACTACCCTCCTTCTCTGCACCACTACCCTCCTATTCCTCCTCCTTCTCTGCACCACTACCCTCCGCCTCCTCTGCACCACTATCCTCCTCCTGCTCTGCACCACTACCCTCCTCCTCCTCTGCACCACTACGCTCCTCCTCCTCTGCACCACTACCCTCCTCCTCCTCTTTTGCACCTTTACCCTCCTCCTCCTCCTCCTCCTCTGCACCACTACCCTCTTCCTCTCTACCACTACCCTCCTCCGCCTCTGCACCACTACCCTCCTCCTACTCGGCACCACTACCCTCCCCCTCCTCTGCACCACTACCCTTCTCCTCTGCACCACTACTGTCCTCTTCCTCTGCGCCACTACCCTCCCCCTCCTCCTCTGCACCACTACCCTCCTCCTCCTCTTCCCCACTACCCTCCCCCTACTCTGCACCACTACCCTCCTCCTCTTCCCCACTACCCTCCTCCTCCTCTTCACCACTACCCTCCTCCTCCTTTGCACCACTACCCTCCTCCTCCTCTGCATCACTACCCTCCCCCTCCTCTGCACCACTACCCTCATCCTCTGCACCACTACTCTCCTCCTCCTCTGCACCACTACCTTCCTCCTTCTGTGCATCACTATCCTCTTCTTCCTCTTTATCACTACCCTCCTCCTCCTGTGCACCATTACCCTCATCCTACTCTGCACCACTATTCTCCTCTTCCTCTGCATCACTACCCTCCTCCTGCTGTGCACCACTACCCTCCTCCTCCTCTGCACCACTACCCTCCTCCTCCTCTGCACCACTACCCTCCTCCTCCTCTGCACCACTACCCTCCTCCTCCTCCTCTGCACCACTACCCTCCTCCTTTTCTGCACCACTACCCTCCTCCTCCTCTGCATCACTACCCTCCTCCTCCTCCTCTGCACCACTACCCTCCTCCTCCTCTGCACCACTACCCTCCTCCTCCTCCTCTGCACCACTGTCCTCATCCTCCTCTGCATCACTACCCTCCTCCTCATCTGCACCACTACCCTCCTCCTCCTCCTCTGCACCACTACCCTCCTCCTCCTCCTCTGCACCACTACCCTCCTCCTCTGCACCACTACCCTCCTCCTCCTTTGCACCACTGCCCTCCTCCTCTGCACCACTACCCTCTTCCTCTCTACCACTACCCTCCTTCTCCTCTGCACCACTACCCTCTTCCTCTTCTGCACCACTACCCTACTCATCCTCCTCTGCACCACTACCCTCCTCCTCCTCTGCACCACTTCCCTCCTTCTCCTCTACACCACTACCCTCCTCCTCCTCTGCATCACTACCCTCCTCCTCCTCTGCACCACTACCCTCCTCCTCCTCTGCACCACTACCCGCCTCCTCCTCCTCCTCTGCACCACTACCCTCCTCCTCCTCCTCTGCACCACTACCCTCCTCCTCCTCCTCTGCACCACTACCCTCCTCCTCCTCCTCTGCACCACTACCCTCCTCCTCTTCTGCACCACTACCCTCCTCCTCTGCATCACTACCCTCCTCCTCCTCTGCACCACTACCCTCCTCGTCCTCTGCACCACTACCCTCCTCCTCCTCTGCACCACTACCCTCCTCCTCCTCTGTACCACTACCCTCATCCTGCTCTGCACCACTACCCTCCTCCTCCTCTGTACCACTACCCTCCTCCTCCTCCTCTGCACCACTACCCTCCTCCTCCTCTGCACCACTACCCTCCTTTTCCTCTGCACCACTACCCTCCTCCTCCTTCTCTGCACCACTACCTTCTTCCTACTCTGCCCCACTACCCTCCCCCTGTTCTGCACCACTACCCGCCTCCTCCTCCTCTACACCACTACCCTCCTACTCCTCCTCTGCACCACTACCCTCCTTCTCTGCACCACTACCCTCCTATTGCTCCTCCTCCTCTGCACCACTACCCTCCGCCTCCTCTGCAGCACTATCCTCCTCCTGCTCTGCACCACTACCCTCCTCCTCCTCTGCACCACTACGCTCCTCCTCCTCTGCACCACTACCCTCCTCCTCCTCCTCTGCACCATTACCCTCCTCCTCCTCCTCCTCCTCTGCACCACTACCCTCTTCCTCTCTACCACTACCCTCCTCCGCCTCTGCACCACTACCCTCCTCCTACTCGGCACCACTACCCTCCCCCTCCTCTGCACCACTACCCTTCTCCTCTGCACCACTACCTTCCTCTTCCTCTGCGCCACTACCCTCCTCCTCCTCTTCACCACTACCCTCCTCCTCCTTTGCACCACTACCCTCCTCCTCCTCTGCATCACTACCCTCCCCCTCCTCTGCACCACTACCCTCCTCCTCTGCACCACTACCCTCCTCCTCCTCTGCACCACTACCTTCCTCCTTCTGTGCATCACAATCCTCTTCTTCCTCTTTACCACTACCCTCCTTCTCCTGTGCACCATTACCCTCATCCTACTCTGCACCACTATTCTCCTCTTCCTCTGCATCACTACCCTCCTCCTCCTGTGCACCACTACCCTCCTCCTCCTCTGCACCAATACCCTCTTCCTCTTCCTCTGCACCGCTATCCTTCTCCTCCTCTGCACCACTACCTTCCTTCTCCTATACACCAATACCCTCCTCCTCCTACTCTGCACCTCTACCCTCCTCCTCCTCTGCACCACTATCCTCCTCCTCTGCACCACTACCCTCCTTCTCCTCTGCACCACTACCTTCCTCCTCCTCTGTACTACTACCCTCCTCCGCCTCCTCTGCACCACTACCCTCCTCCTCTGCACCACTACCCTCCTCCTCCTCTGCACCATTAACCTCCTCCTCCTCTGCACTATTACCCTCCTCCTCCTCTGCACCATTACCCAGCTCCTCCTCTGCACCACTACCCTCCTCCTCCTCTGCACCACTACCGTCCTCCTGCTCTGCACCACTACCCTCCGCCTCCTCTGCACCACTTCCCTCCCCCTCTTCTGCACCACTACCCTCCTCCTCTGCACCACTACCCTCCTCCTCATCTGCACCACTACACTCCTCCTCCTCTGCACCACTACCTTCCTCTTCCTCTGCACCACTACCCTCCACCTACTCTGCACCACTGCCCTCCCCCTCCAATACACCATTACCCTCCTCCTTTGCACCAATACCCTCCTCCTCCTCTGCACCACTACCCTCATCCTCCTCTGCACCACTTCCCTCCTCCTCCTCTGCACCACTACCCTCCTCCTACTCTGCATCACTACCCTCCTCCTCTTATGCACCACTACCCTCCTCCTCCTCCGCACCACCCTCCTCCTACTCTGCACCACTACCCTGCCCCTCCTCCTCTGCACCACTGTCCTCCTCCTCCTCTGCACCAATACCCTCCTCCTTCTCCTCTGCACCTCTACCCTCCTCCTCTGCACCACTACCCTCCACCTCCTCCTCTGCACCTCTACCCTCCTCCTCTGCACCATTACCCTCCTCCTCCTCTGCACGACTATCCTCCTCTTCCTCCGCACCATTACCCTATTCCTCCTCTGCACCACTATCCTCCTCCTCCTCCTCCTCCTCTGCATCACTACCCTCTTCCTCCTTTGCACCACTACCCTCATCCTCCTCTGCACCACTACTCTTCTCCTCCTCTGCACCACTACCCTCCTCCTAGTCTGCACCACTACCCTCCCCCTCCTCTGCACCACTACCCTCCTCCTCTGCACCACTACCCTTCTCCTCCTCTGCACCACTACCCTCCTCCTCTGCACCACTACCCTCCTCCTCATCTGCACCACTACACTCCTCCTCCTCTGCACCACTACCTTCCTCTTCCTCTGCACCACTACCCTCCACCTACTCTGCACCACTGCCCTCCCCCTCCAATACACCATTACCCTCCTCCTTTGCACCAATACCCTCCTACTCCTCTGCACCACTACCCTCATCCTCCTCTGCACCACTTCCCTCCTCCTCCTCTGCACCACTACCCTCCTCCTACTCTGCATCACTACCCTCCTCCTCTTATGCACCACTACCCTCCTCCTCCTCCGCACCACCCTCCTCCTACTCTGCACCACTACCCTGCCCCTCCTCCTCTGCACCACTGTCCTCCTCCTCCTCTGCACCAATACCCTCCTCCTTCTCCTTTGCACCTCTACCCTCCTCCTCTGCACCACTACCCTCCACCTCCTCCTCTGCACCTCTACCCTCCTCCTCTGCACCATTACCCTCCTCCTCCTCTGCACGACTATCCTCCTCTTCCTCCGCACCATTACCCTATTCCTCCTCTGCACCACTACCCTCCTCCTCCTCCTCCTCCTCTGCATCACTACCCTCTTCCTCCTCTGCACCACTACCCTCATCCTCCTCTGCACCACTACTCTTCTCCTCCTCTGCACCACTACCCTCCTCCTAGTCTGCACCACTACCCTCCCCCTCCTCTGCACCACTACCCTCCTCCTCTGCACCACTACCCTTCTCCTCCTCTGCACCACTACCCTCCTCCTCCTCTGCACCACTACCGTCCTCTTCCTCTGCACCACTACCCTCCTCCTACTCTGCACCACTACCCTCCCCCTTCTCTGCACCACTACCCTCCTCCTCTGCACCACTACCCTCCTCCTCCTCTGCACCAATACCCTCTTCCTCTTCCTCTGCACCGCTATAATTCTCCTCCTCTGCACCACTACCTTCCTTCTCCTGTGCACCAATACCCTCCTCCTCCTACTCTGCACCTCTACCCTCCTCCTCCTCTGCACCACTATCCTCCTCCTCTGCACCACTACCCTCCTTCTCCTCTGCACCACTACCTTCCTCCTCCTCTGTACCACTACCCTCCTCCGCCTCCTCTGCACCACAACCCTCCTCCTCTGCACCACTACCCTCCTCCTCCTCTGCACCATTAACCTCCTCCTCCTCTGCACCATTACCCTCCTCCTCCTCTGCACCATTACCCAGCTCCTCCTCTGCACCACTACCCTCCTCCTCCTCTGCACCACTACCATCCTCCTGCTCTGCACCACTACCCTCCGCCTCCTCTGCACCACTTCCCTCCCCCTCTTCTGCACCACTACCCTCCTCCTCTGCACCACTACCCTCCTCCTCATCTGCACCACTACACTCCTCCTCCTCTGCACCACTACCTTCCTCTTCCTCTGCACCACTCCCCTCCACCTACTCTGCACCACTACCCTCCCCCTCCAATACACCACTACCCTCCTCCTCTGCACCAATACCCTCCTCCTCCTCTGCACCACTACCCTCATCCTCCTCTGCACCACTTCCCTCCTCCTCCTCTGCACCACTACCCTCCTCCTACTCTGCATCACTACCCTCCTCCTCTTATGCACCACTACCCTCCTCCTCCTCTGCACCACTACCCTCCTCCTACTCAGCACCACTACCCTCCCTCTCCTCCTCTGCACCACTGTCCTCCTCCTCCTCTGCACCAATACCCTCCTCCTTTCCTCTGCACCACTACCCTCCTTCTCCTCCTCCTCCTCTACACCACTACCCTCTTCCTACTCTGCCCCACTACCCTCCCCCTGCTCTGCACCACTACCCTCCTCCTACTCCTCTGCACCTCTACCCTCCTCCTCTGCACCACTACCCTCCTCCTCCTCTGCACCACTACCCTCCTCCTCCTCTGTACCACTACCCTCCTCCTCCTCCGCACCACTACCCTCCTCATCCTCTGCACCACTACCCTCCTCCTCCTCTGCACCACTACCTTCCTCCTCCTCTGTACCACTACCCTCCTCCGCCTCCTCTGCACCATTAACCTCCTCCTCCTCTGCACCATTACCCTCCTCCTCTTCTGCACCATTACCCTCCTCCTCTGCACCACTACCCTCCTCCTCCTCTGCACCACTACCCTCCTCCTGCTCTGCACCACTACCCTCCGCCTCCTCTGCACCACTTCCCACCCCCTCCTCTGCACCACTACCCTCTTCCTCTGCACCACTACCCTCCTCCTCCTCTGCACCACTACACTCCTCCTCCTCCTCTTCACTACTACCTTTCTCTTCCTCTGCACCACTACCCTCCACCTACTCTGCACCACTACCCTCCCTCTCCGCTACACCACTACCCTCCTCCTCTGCACCAATATCCTTCTCCTCCTCCTCTGCACCACTACCCTCCTCCTACTCTGCATCACTACCCTCCTCCTCCTCTGCACCACTACCCTCCTCCTCCTCTGCACCACTACCCTCCTCCTACTCTGCACCACTACCCTCCCCCTCTTCCTCTGCACCACTATCCTCCTCCTCCTCTGCACCAATACCCTCCTCCTCTTCCTCTGAACCACTACCCTCCTCCTTCTCCTCCTCTGCACCACTACCCTCTTCCTACTCTGCCCCCTTCCTACCCTCCCCCTTCTCTGCACCACTATCCTCCTCCTCCTCCTCTGCACCTGTACCCTCCTCCTCTGCACTACTACCCTCCTCCTCCTCCTCCTCCTCTGCACCACTACCCTCCTCCTCCTCCTCCTCTGCACCACTACCCTCCTCCTCCTCTTCCTCCTCTGCACCACTACCCTCCTCCTCCTCCTCCTCCTCTGCACTACTACCCTCCTCCTCCTCTGCACCACTACCCTCCTCCTCCTCTTCTTCTGTCTGCATCACTACCCTCCTCCTCCTGTACACCACTCCCCTCCTCCTCCTGTACACCACTCCCCTCCTCCTGCTCTGTACCACTACCCTCCCACTCCTCTGCATCACTACCCTCCCCCTCCTCTGCACCACTACCCTCATCCTCTGCACCACTACTCTCCTCCTCCTCTGCACCACTGCCTTCCTCCTTCTGTGCATCACTATCCTCTTCTTCCTCTTTATCACTACCCTCCTCCTCCTGTGCACCATTACCCTCATCCTACTCTGCACCACTATTCTCCTCTTCCTCTGCATCACTACCCTCCTCCTGCTGTGCACCACTACCCTCCTCCTCCTCTGCACCACTACCCTCCTCCTCCTCTGCACCACTACCCTCCTCCTCCTCCTCTGCACCACTACCCTCCTCCTCCTCCTCTGCACCACTACCCTCCTCCTTTTCTGCACCACTACCCTCCTCCTCCTCTGCATCACTACCCTCCTCCTCCTCCTCTGCACCACTACCCTCCTCCTCCTCTGCACCACTACCCTCCTCCTCCTCCTCTGCACCACTGTCCTCATCCTCCTCTGCATCACTACCCTCCTCCTCATCTGCACCACTACCCTCCTCCTCCTCCTCTGCACCACTACCCTCCTCCTCCTCCTCTGCACCACTACCCTCCTCCTCTGCACCACTACCCTCCTCCTCCTTTGCACCACTGCCCTCCTCCTCTGCACCACTACCCTCTTCCTCTCTACCACTACCCTCCTTCTCCTCTGCACCACTACCCTCTTCCTCTTCTGCACCACTACCCTACTCATCCTCCTCTGCACCACTACCCTCCTCCTCCTCTGCACCACTTCCCTCCTTCTCCTCTACACCACTACCCTCCTCCTCCTCTGCATCACTACCCTCCTCCTCCTCTGCACCACTACCCTCCTCCTCCTCTGCACCACTACCCGCCTCCTCCTCCTCCTCTGCACCACTACCCTCCTCCTCCTCCTCTGCACCACTACCCTCCTCCTCCTCCTCTGCACCACTACCCTCCTCCTCCTCCTCTGCACCACTACCCTCCTCCTCTTCTGCACCACTACCCTCCTCCTCTGCATCACTACCCTCCTCCTCCTCTGCACCACTACCCTCCTCGTCCTCTGCACCACTACCCTCCTCCTCCTCTGCACCACTACCCTCCTCCTCCTCTGTACCACTACCCTCATCCTGCTCTGCACCACTACCCTCCTCCTCCTCTGTACCACTACCCTCCTCCTCCTCCTCTGCACCACTACCCTCCTCCTCCTCTGCACCACTACCCTCCTTTTCCTCTGCACCACTACCCTCCTCCTCCTTCTCTGCACCACTACCTTCTTCCTACTCTGCCCCACTACCCTCCCCCTGTTCTGCACCACTACCCGCCTCCTCCTCCTCTACACCACTACCCTCCTACTCCTCCTCTGCACCACTACCCTCCTTCTCTGCACCACTACCCTCCTATTGCTCCTCCTCCTCTGCACCACTACCCTCCGCCTCCTCTGCAGCACTATCCTCCTCCTGCTCTGCACCACTACCCTCCTCCTCCTCTGCACCACTACGCTCCTCCTCCTCTGCACCACTACCCTCCTCCTCCTCCTCTGCACCATTACCCTCCTCCTCCTCCTCCTCCTCTGCACCACTACCCTCTTCCTCTCTACCACTACCCTCCTCCGCCTCTGCACCACTACCCTCCTCCTACTCGGCACCACTACCCTCCCCCTCCTCTGCACCACTACCCTTCTCCTCTGCACCACTACCTTCCTCTTCCTCTGCGCCACTACCCTCCTCCTCCTCTTCACCACTACCCTCCTCCTCCTTTGCACCACTACCCTCCTCCTCCTCTGCATCACTACCCTCCCCCTCCTCTGCACCACTACCCTCCTCCTCTGCACCACTACCCTCCTCCTCCTCTGCACCACTACCTTCCTCCTTCTGTGCATCACAATCCTCTTCTTCCTCTTTACCACTACCCTCCTTCTCCTGTGCACCATTACCCTCATCCTACTCTGCACCACTATTCTCCTCTTCCTCTGCATCACTACCCTCCTCCTCCTGTGCACCACTACCCTCCTCCTCCTCTGCACCAATACCCTCTTCCTCTTCCTCTGCACCGCTATCCTTCTCCTCCTCTGCACCACTACCTTCCTTCTCCTATACACCAATACCCTCCTCCTCCTACTCTGCACCTCTACCCTCCTCCTCCTCTGCACCACTATCCTCCTCCTCTGCACCACTACCCTCCTTCTCCTCTGCACCACTACCTTCCTCCTCCTCTGTACTACTACCCTCCTCCGCCTCCTCTGCACCACTACCCTCCTCCTCTGCACCACTACCCTCCTCCTCCTCTGCACCATTAACCTCCTCCTCCTCTGCACTATTACCCTCCTCCTCCTCTGCACCATTACCCAGCTCCTCCTCTGCACCACTACCCTCCTCCTCCTCTGCACCACTACCGTCCTCCTGCTCTGCACCACTACCCTCCGCCTCCTCTGCACCACTTCCCTCCCCCTCTTCTGCACCACTACCCTCCTCCTCTGCACCACTACCCTCCTCCTCATCTGCACCACTACACTCCTCCTCCTCTGCACCACTACCTTCCTCTTCCTCTGCACCACTACCCTCCACCTACTCTGCACCACTGCCCTCCCCCTCCAATACACCATTACCCTCCTCCTTTGCACCAATACCCTCCTCCTCCTCTGCACCACTACCCTCATCCTCCTCTGCACCACTTCCCTCCTCCTCCTCTGCACCACTACCCTCCTCCTACTCTGCATCACTACCCTCCTCCTCTTATGCACCACTACCCTCCTCCTCCTCCGCACCACCCTCCTCCTACTCTGCACCACTACCCTGCCCCTCCTCCTCTGCACCACTGTCCTCCTCCTCCTCTGCACCAATACCCTCCTCCTTCTCCTCTGCACCTCTACCCTCCTCCTCTGCACCACTACCCTCCACCTCCTCCTCTGCACCTCTACCCTCCTCCTCTGCACCATTACCCTCCTCCTCCTCTGCACGACTATCCTCCTCTTCCTCCGCACCATTACCCTATTCCTCCTCTGCACCACTATCCTCCTCCTCCTCCTCCTCCTCTGCATCACTACCCTCTTCCTCCTTTGCACCACTACCCTCATCCTCCTCTGCACCACTACTCTTCTCCTCCTCTGCACCACTACCCTCCTCCTAGTCTGCACCACTACCCTCCCCCTCCTCTGCACCACTACCCTCCTCCTCTGCACCACTACCCTTCTCCTCCTCTGCACCACTACCCTCCTCCTCTGCACCACTACCCTCCTCCTCATCTGCACCACTACACTCCTCCTCCTCTGCACCACTACCTTCCTCTTCCTCTGCACCACTACCCTCCACCTACTCTGCACCACTGCCCTCCCCCTCCAATACACCATTACCCTCCTCCTTTGCACCAATACCCTCCTACTCCTCTGCACCACTACCCTCATCCTCCTCTGCACCACTTCCCTCCTCCTCCTCTGCACCACTACCCTCCTCCTACTCTGCATCACTACCCTCCTCCTCTTATGCACCACTACCCTCCTCCTCCTCCGCACCACCCTCCTCCTACTCTGCACCACTACCCTGCCCCTCCTCCTCTGCACCACTGTCCTCCTCCTCCTCTGCACCAATACCCTCCTCCTTCTCCTCTGCACCTCTACCCTCCTCCTCTGCACCACTACCCTCCACCTCCTCCTCTGCACCTCTACCCTCCTCCTCTGCACCATTACCCTCCTCCTCCTCTGCACGACTATCCTCCTCTTCCTCCGCACCATTACCCTATTCCTCCTCTGCACCACTACCCTCCTCCTCCTCCTCCTCCTCTGCATCACTACCCTCTTCCTCCTCTGCACCACTACCCTCATCCTCCTCTGCACCACTACTCTTCTCCTCCTCTGCACCACTACCCTCCTCCTAGTCTGCACCACTACCCTCCCCCTCCTCTGCACCACTACCCTCCTCCTCTGCACCACTACCCTTCTCCTCCTCTGCACCACTACCCTCCTCCTCCTCTGCACCACTACCGTCCTCTTCCTCTGCACCACTACCCTCCTCCTACTCTGCACCACTACCCTCCCCCTTCTCTGCACCACTACCCTCCTCCTCTGCACCACTACCCTCCTCCTCCTCTGCACCAATACCCTCTTCCTCTTCCTCTGCACCGCTATAATTCTCCTCCTCTGCACCACTACCTTCCTTCTCCTGTGCACCAATACCCTCCTCCTCCTACTCTGCACCTCTACCCTCCTCCTCCTCTGCACCACTATCCTCCTCCTCTGCACCACTACCCTCCTTCTCCTCTGCACCACTACCTTCCTCCTCCTCTGTACCACTACCCTCCTCCGCCTCCTCTGCACCACAACCCTCCTCCTCTGCACCACTACCCTCCTCCTCCTCTGCACCATTAACCTCCTCCTCCTCTGCACCATTACCCTCCTCCTCCTCTGCACCATTACCCAGCTCCTCCTCTGCACCACTACCCTCCTCCTCCTCTGCACCACTACCATCCTCCTGCTCTGCACCACTACCCTCCGCCTCCTCTGCACCACTTCCCTCCCCCTCTTCTGCACCACTACCCTCCTCCTCTGCACCACTACCCTCCTCCTCATCTGCACCACTACACTCCTCCTCCTCTGCACCACTACCTTCCTCTTCCTCTGCACCACTCCCCTCCACCTACTCTGCACCACTACCCTCCCCCTCCAATACACCACTACCCTCCTCCTCTGCACCAATACCCTCCTCCTCCTCTGCACCACTACCCTCATCCTCCTCTGCACCACTTCCCTCCTCCTCCTCTGCACCACTACCCTCCTCCTACTCTGCATCACTACCCTCCTCCTCTTATGCACCACTACCCTCCTCCTCCTCTGCACCACTACCCTCCTCCTACTCAGCACCACTACCCTCCCTCTCCTCCTCTGCACCACTGTCCTCCTCCTCCTCTGCACCAATACCCTCCTCCTTTCCTCTGCACCACTACCCTCCTTCTCCTCCTCCTCCTCTACACCACTACCCTCTTCCTACTCTGCCCCACTACCCTCCCCCTGCTCTGCACCACTACCCTCCTCCTACTCCTCTGCACCTCTACCCTCCTCCTCTGCACCACTACCCTCCTCCTCCTCTGCACCACTACCCTCCTCCTCCTCTGTACCACTACCCTCCTCCTCCTGCGCACCACTACCCTCCTCATCCTCTGCACCACTACCCTCCTCCTCCTCTGCACCACTACCTTCCTCCTCCTCTGTACCACTACCCTCCTCCGCCTCCTCTGCACCATTAACCTCCTCCTCCTCTGCACCATTACCCTCCTCCTCTTCTGCACCATTACCCTCCTCCTCTGCACCACTACCCTCCTCCTCCTCTGCACCACTACCCTCCTCCTGCTCTGCACCACTACCCTCCGCCTCCTCTGCACCACTTCCCACCCCCTCCTCTGAACCACTACCCTCTTCCTCTGCACCACTACCCTCCTCCTCCTCTGCACCACTACACTCCTCCTCCTCCTCTTCACTACTACCTTTCTCTTCCTCTGCACCACTACCCTCCACCTACTCTGCACCACTACCCTCCCTCTCCGCTACACCACTACCCTCCTCCTCTGCACCAATATCCTTCTCCTCCTCCTCTGCACCACTACCCTCCTCCTACTCTGCATCACTACCCTCCTCCTCCTCTGCACCACTACCCTCCTCCTCCTCTGCACCACTACCCTCCTCCTACTCTGCACCACTACCCTCCCCCTCTTCCTCTGCACCACTATCCTCCTCCTCCTCTGCACCAATACCCTCCTCCTCTTCCTCTGAACCACTACCCTCCTCCTTCTCCTCCTCTGCACCACTACCCTCTTCCTACTCTGCCCCCTTCCTACCCTCCCCCTTCTCTGCACCACTATCCTCCTCCTCCTCCTCTGCACCTGTACCCTCCTCCTCTGCACTACTACCCTCCTCCTCCTCCTCCTCCTCTGCACCACTACCCTCCTCCTCCTCCTCCTCTGCACCACTACCCTCCTCCTCCTCCTCCTCCTCTGCACCACTACCCTCCTCCTCCTCCTCCTCCTCTGCACTACTACCCTCCTCCTCCTCTGCACCACTACCCTCCTCCTCCTCTTCTTCTGTCTGCATCACTACCCTCCTCCTCCTGTACACCACTCCCCTCCTCCTCCTGTACACCACTCCCCTCCTCCTGCTCTGTACCACTACCCTCCCACTCCTCTGCACCACTACCCTCCTCCTCCTCTGCACCACTACTATCCTCTTTCTCTGCACCACTACCCTCCTCCTGCTCTGCACCACCACCCTCCTCCTCCTCTGCAACACTACCCTTCTCCTGCTCTGCATCACTACCCTCCTCCTCCTCTGCACCACTACCCTCCTTCTCTCCTGCAGCACTACCCTCCTCCTCCTTTGCACCACTACCCTCCTCCTGCTCTGCACCACTACCCTCCTCCTCCTCCTCTGCACCACTACCCTCCTCCTGCTCTGCACCACTACCCTTCTCCTCCTCTGCACCACTACCCTCCTCTTGCTCTGCACCACTACCCTCATCCTCCTCTGCATCACTACCCCTCCTTCTCCCCTGCACCACTATCTTCCTCCTCTGCACCACTACCCTCCTCCTCCTCCTCTGCACCACTACCTTCATCCTACTCTGCCCCACTACCCTCCTCCTGCTCTGCACCACTACCCTCCTCCTCCTCCTCTACACCTCTACCCTCCTCCTCCTCCTCCTCTGCACCACTACCCTCCTTCTCTGCACCACTACCCTCCTATTCCTCCTCCTTCTCTGCACCACTACCCTCCGCCTCCTCTGCACCACTATCCTCCTCCTGCTCTGCACCACTACCCTCCTCCTCCTCTGCACCACTACGCTCCTCCTCCTCTGCACCACTACCCTCCTCCTCCTCTTTTGCACCTTTACCCTCCTCCTCCTCCTCCTCCTCTGCACCACTACCCTCTTCCTCTCTACCACTACCCTCCTCCGCCTCTGCACCACTACCCTCCTCCTACTCGGCACCACTACCCTCCCCCTCCTCTGCACCACTCCCCTTCTCCTCTGCACCACTACTGTCCTCTTCCTCTGCGCCACTACCCTCCCCCTCCTCCTCTGCACCACTACCCTCCTCCTCCTCTTCCCCACTACCCTCCCCCTACTCTGCACCACTACCCTCCTCCTCTTCCCCACTACCCTCCTCCTCCTCTTCACCACTACCCTCCTCCTCCTTTGCACCACTACCCTCCTCCTCCTCTGCATCACTACCCTCCCCCTCCTCTGCACCACTACCCTCATCCTCTGCACCACTACTCTCCTCCTCCTCTGCACCACTACCTTCCTCCTTCTGTGCATCACTATCCTCTTCTTCCTCTTTATCACTACCCTCCTCCTCCTGTGCACCATTACCCTCATCCTACTCTGCACCACTATTCTCCTCTTCCTCTGCATCACTACCCTCCTCCTGCTGTGCACCACTACCCTCCTCCTCCTCTGCACCACTACCCTCCTCCTCCTCTGCACCACTACCCTCCTCCTCCTCCTCTGCACCACTACCCTCCTCCTTTTCTGCACCACTACCCTCCTCCTCCTCTGCATCACTACCCTCCTCCTCCTCCTCTGCACCACTACCCTCCTCCTCCTCTGCACCACTACCCTCCTCCTCCTCCTCTGCACCACTGCCCTCATCCTCCTCTGCATCACTACCCTCCTCCTCATCTGCACCACTACCCTCCTCCTCCTCCTCTGCACCACTACCCTCCTCCTCCTCCTCTGCACCACTACCCTCCTCCTCTGCACCACTACCCTCCTCCTCCTTTGCACCACTGCCCTCCTCCTCTGCACCACTACCCTCTTCCTCTCTACCACTACCCTCCTTCTCCTCTGCACCACTACCCTCTTCCTCTTCTGCACCACTACCCTACTCATCCTCCTCTGCACCACTACCCTCCTCCTCCTCTGCACCACTACCCTCCTTCTCCTCTACACCACTACCCTCCTCCTCCTCTACATCACTACCCTCCTCCTCCTCTGCACCACTACCCTCCTCCTCCTCTGCACCACTACCCGCCTCCTCCTCCTCCTCTGCACCACTACCCTCCTCCTCCTCCTCTGCACCACTACCCTCCTCCTCCTCCTCTGCACCACTACCCTCCTCCTCCTCCTCTGCACCACTACCCTCCTCCTCTTCTGCACCACTACCCTCCTCCTCTGCATCACTACCCTCCTCCTCCTCTGCACCACTACCCTCCTCGTCCTCTGCACCACTACCCTCCTCCTCCTCTGCACCACTACCCTCCTCCTCCTCTGTACCACTACCCTCATCCTGCTCTGCACCACTACCCTCCTCCTCCTCTGTACCACTACCCTCCTCCTCCTCCTCTGCACCACTACCCTCCTCCTCCTCTGCACCACTACCCTCCTTTTCCTCTGCACCACTACCCTCCTCCTCCTTCTCTGCACCACTACCTTCTTCCTACTCTGCCCCACTACCCTCCCCCTGTTCTGCACCACTACCCGCCTCCTCCTCCTCTACACCACTACCCTCCTCCTCCTCCTCTGCACCACTACCCTCCTTCTCTGCACCACTACCCTTTTATTGCTCCTCCTCCTCTGCACCACTACCCTCCGCCTCCTCTGCAGCACTATCCTCCTCCTGCTCTGCACCACTACCCTCCTCCTCCTCTGCACCACTACGCTCCTCCTCCTCTGCACCACTACCCTCCTCCTCCTCCTCTGCACCATTACCCTCCTCCTCCTCCTCTGCACCACTACCCTCTTCCTCTCTACCACTACCCTCCTCCGCCTCTGCACCACTACCCTCCTCCTACTCGGCACCACTACCCTCCCCCTCCTCTGCACCACTACCCTTCTCCTCTGCACCACTACCTTCCTCTTCCTCTGCGCCACTACCCTCCTCCTCCTCTTCACCACTACCCTCCTCCTCCTTTGCACCACTACCCTCCTCCTCCTCTGCATCACTACCCTCCCCCTCCTCTGCACCACTACCCTCCTCCTCTGCACCACTACCCTCCTCCTCCTCTGCACCACTACCTTCCTCCTTCTGTGCATCACAATCCTCTTCTTCCTCTTTACCACTACCCTCCTTCTCCTGTGCACCATTACCCTCATCCTACTCTGCACCACTATTCTCCTCTTCCTCTGCATCACTA
This sequence comes from Procambarus clarkii, assembly GCF_040958095.1. Taxonomy (NCBI): domain Eukaryota; kingdom Metazoa; phylum Arthropoda; class Malacostraca; order Decapoda; family Cambaridae; genus Procambarus; species Procambarus clarkii. Next base: position 36,719,565 of record NC_091198.1, read on the forward strand.
CCCTCCTCCTCCTGTGCACCACTACCCTCCTCCTCCTCTGCACCATTACCCTCCTCCTCCTCTGCACCACTACCCTCCTCCTCCTCCTCTGCACCACTACCCTCCTCCTCCTTTGCACCACTGCCCTCCTCCTCTGCACCACTACCCTCTTCCTCTCTACCACTACCCTCCTTCTCCTCTGCACCACTACCCTCCTCCTCTTCTGCACCACTACCCTACTCATCCTCCTCTGCACCACTACCCTCCTCCTCCTCTGCACCACTACCCTCCTCCTCCTCTACACTACTACCCTCCTCCTCCTCTGCATCACTACCCACCTCCTCCTCTGCACCACTACCCTCCTCCTCCTCTGCACCACTACCCTTCCTCCTCCTCCTCTGCACCACTACCCTCCTCCTCCTCCTCTGCACCACTACCCTCCTCCTCCTCCTCTGCACCACTACCCTCCTCCTCTTCTGCACCACTACCCTCCTCCTCTGCATCACTACCCTCCTCCTCCTCTGCACCACCACCCTCTTCGTCCTCTGCACTACTACCCTCCTCCTCCACTGCACCACTACCCTTCTCCTCCTCTGTACCACTACCCTCCTCCTCCTCCTCTGCACCACTACCCTCCTCCTCCTCTGCACCACTACCCTCCTCCTCCTCTGCACCACTACCCTCCTCCTGCTCCTCTGTACCACTACCCTCATCCTGCTCTGCACCACTACCCTCCTCCTCCTCTGTATCACTACCCTCCTCCTCGTCCTCCTCTGCACCACTACCCTCCTCCTCCTCTGCACCACTACCCTCCTCCTCCTCTGCACCACTACCCTCCTCCTCCTCTGCAACTCTACCATCCTTATCCTCCTCCTTAAGAGATGGGTGTGAGGAATAGCCAGGTGTGGGCTTCAGTGTTCCCTTTCATCTGCAGGTGTAGGTGGGGAGATTTGCCAGGTGTGGGGTTCAGTGTTTCCTCTCATCTGCAGGTGTAGGTGGGGAGACTAGCCAGGTGTGGGCTTCAGTGTTTTCTCTCATCTGCAGGTGTGGGTGGGGAGAGACTCCTGCGAGGACTTCACCGGAGGGGCGTCACTGGTCGCTTCCTTGCGATTGGGATCCAGGACAGTGAGGAGAACAAGAAGTACCTCCAAGAGCTCAGTGCGTCGCTTAACAATTTTAATAATGTTGATACATGTTAGATTGTTGAGACCAGCCTCACGAGACCAATAATGTACAAGGACACATCTACGAGGAGCTGGTTGTTGAGACCAGCCTCACGTGACCAATAATGTACAAGGACACATCTACGAGGAGCTGGTTGTTGAGACCAGCCTCACGTGACCAATAATGTACAAGGACACATCTACGAGGAGCTGGTTGTTGAGACCAGCCTCACGAGACCAATAATGTACAAGGACACATCTACGAGGAGCTGGTTGTTGAGACCAGCCTCACGTGACCAATAATGTACAAGGACACATCTACGAGGAGCTGGTTGTTGAGACCTGCCTCACGAGACCAATAATGTACAAGGACACATCTACGAGGAGCTGGTTGTTGAGACCAGCCTCACGTGACCAATAATGTACAAGGACACATCTACGAGGAGCTGGTTGTTGAGACCAGCCTCACGAGACCAATAATGTACAAGGACACATCTACGAGGAGCTGGTTGTTGAGACCAGCCTCACGTGACCAATAATGTACAAGGACACATCTACGAGGAGCTGGTTGTTGAGACCAGCCTCACGAGACCAATAATGTACAAGGACACATCTACGAGGAGCTGGTTGTTGAGACCAGCCTCACGTGACCAATAATGTACAAGGACACATCTACGAGGAGCTGGTTGTTGAGACCTGCCTCACGAGACCAATGTAGATGTACATTATATAACAATGATTATGATGTACATCTCTCAATGAGATGATTACATCTCATCAAGTATTAGATGTACATGTGCAGATGTACAGTAATCTACAGATTACATCTGACAGTACCCAACGGCCTTGATGTTCGAGTGTTTGCATTTTTGTATGCTGGTGGAATGAATGAGTTTCTGTATGCTGGTGGAATGAATGAGTTTCTGTATGCTGGTGGTATGAATGAGTTTTTGTATGCTGGTGGTATGAATGAGTTTTTGTATGCTGGTGGAATGAATGAGTTTTTGTTTTGATGATAGTGAGAATGAGTTTTGGTATACGTTGTTTGTATGAGTTTTGGCATGTTGGAGGTATGAATGTATTTTATTGTGCTGGTGGTACCTTCCTTGAGGTTACCTTGAGGCCGTTTAGGGCCTTACCATCCCCGCGGCCCGGTCCTCGACCAGGCCTCCTCGTTGCTGGACAGGTTAACCAGGCTCTTGGACGCGGCTGCTAGCAGACTGTCGTATGAATCACAGCCTGGTTGATCAGAACTTATCAAGTTCTCTCTTGAACACTGTGAGAGATCGGGTAGTTATACCCTTTATGTGTAGTGGAAGGTATAGATAAGCAGCCTTCCAGTCTGTAGTGGAAGGTATAGATAAGCAGCCTTCCAGTCTGAAGTGGAAGGTATAGATAAGCAGCCTTCCAGTCTGTAGTGGATGGTATAGATAAGCAGCCTTCCAGTCTGTAGTGGAAGGTATAGATAAGCAGCCTTCCAGTCTGTAGTGGAAGGTATAGATAAGCAGCCTTCCAGTCTGTACTGGAAGGTATAGATAAGCAGCCTTCCAGTCTGTAGTGGAAGGTATAGATAAGCAGCCTTCCAGTCTGTAGTGGAAGGTATAGATAAGCAGCCTTCCAGTCTGTAGTGGAAGGTATAGATAAGCAGCCTTCCAGTCTGTAGTGGAAGGTATAGATAAGCAGCCTTCCAGTCTGTAGTGGAAGGTATAGATAAGCAGCCTTCCAGTCTGTAGTGGAAGGTATAGATAAGCAGCCTTCCAGTCTGTAGTGGAAGGTATAGATAAGCATTTGTCTCCTGATTTTATGAATAAGTTTTGGTATGTAATTGATATATCAGCATTTTCTACACTTTATTATCAATATGACTTTCTTTACTATTGTTTATTGGATCACTATTATTAGTTTTGGGTCTTTATTTGTTACGAGATCTTAGTTATTGTAACATTTTAGGGATTTTAGACATTTGGGAATTTTTGTCTGACTTTAGTCTGTCTTAACCTTATTATCCTCAAGATCAAGCAGGAGCATATATACACCTGTGTTATTGTAAGTTGCTTAATGTACAACTAAATACAGTAAGTAACTTACAATTATGCATTAAGCAGCTTACCGTATATGTACTTTCACATTATCAGTATCCTATTGTAAACTTGCTCTAATACAGTAGGAAGCCTTTTGGGCACTTACTTTATTACAGTAAGTAACGTACTGTACAAGATCTTTTGTACAGTAAGCAGCTTACTGTTCAAGTAGTTTAATACAGTAAGTGTCCTTCTACACACTTAAATGAACAATTTCTTTAGTAAAGAAACTACCATATGTACGCCTGCTTTGATACTGTAAGTAGTACTGTACTATATTTTATATAGTAAAGGACTACAACTACTAAAGTCAATACATGCATTATCTGAAATACAGTAACATATAACTTTAAACAATATAAACACTTTTATTTGCCCTCATTTTCTGAGGCCTGTTGTTTGCAGGTATTAACTTGCTAGTGGTATATGATATGACTTTTTCAACAGAAACAGAGTAAGACAAATCCGAGTGGTAAACGTTGTCAATGGTCCTCAGGACTCTGGCCTGAGACCTGTCTTGTTTAAAGTATATAAACCACGTAGATAAAAAATTAATTAATTATCTTAATAAATTAAGAAAAACATAATATGATACAAGAAGACTTAGGCTTTTAAAATTTAACAAAACTTTTGCATGTGCTGGTCAAAACTGTTTATGCTCAGTTTAATATTACGTTGACTTTCCTTTAAATGACTGGAGAGAAAAGTATCATTTTGATAATTTTCTCAAATTCTTCACCTTCATTATACCTCACTATCAAACTGTTGCTGCTGACAGTGAGAACAGTAACCAACCTTAAAACATTTAAACTGGGAGAAAGCCACTATTGCTGACCTGAAAATAGCTTAGTGTCTGTTTAACAGAAAACTTGATAATATTCATATATCAATTATTGCAACTGTCAACACAAATCTTCAGTGTAATATCTATCAAAACAGTTTCAATTACTCTTTTTTTCCATCTGTCATGTCAGTGTTAGTTAAGGAAGGGGAGAGAGAATCCTTCTAAAAAACAAATAGAAGAAGTTATGCCTGGTTGGAATTGTCACGTTAAAGCATTCCAAATTACATCTACTATTGGGTGACTCTGTGGCAAGATGCTGGGTGTCCCAGAGATGGCTGGGATACTCTGTGGCAAGATGCTGGGTGTCCCAGAGATGGCTGGGATACTCTGTGGCAAGATGCTGGGTGTCCCAGAGATGGCTGGGATACCCTGTGGCAAGATGCTGGGTGTCCCAGAGATGGCTGGGATACTCTGTGGCAAGATGCTGGGTGTCCCAGAGATGGCTGGGATACTCTGTGGCAAGATGCTAGGTGTCCCAGAGATGGCTGGGATACTCTGTGGCAAGATGCTGGGTGTCCCAGAGATGGTTGGGATACTCTGTGGCAAGTTGCTGGGTGTCCCAGAGATGGCTGGGATACTCTGTGTCAAGATGCAGGGTGTCCCAGAGATGGCTGGGATACCCTGTGGCAAGATGCTGGGTGTCCCATAGGTGGCTGGGATACTCTGTGGCAAGATGCTGGGTGTCCCAGAGATGGCTGGGATACTCTGTGGCAAGATGCAGGGTGTCCCAGAGATGGCTGGGATACCCTGTGGCAAGATGCTGGGTGTCCCATAGGTGGCTGGGATACTCTGTGGCAAGATGCTGGGTGTCCCAGAGATGGCTGGGATACTCTGTGGCAAGATGCTAGGTGTATCAGAGATGGCTGGGATACTCTGTGGCAAGATGCTGGGTGTCCCAGAGATGGTTGGGATACTCTGTGGCAAGTTGCTGGGTGTCCCAGAGATGGCTGGGATACTCTGTGGCAAGATGCAGGGTGTCCCAGAGATGGCTGGGATACTCTGTGGCAAGATGCTGGGTGTCCCAGAGATGGCTGGGATACCCTGTGGCAAGATGCTGGGTGTCCCATAGGTGGCTGGGATACTCTGTGGCAAGATGCTGGGTGTCCCAGAGATGGCTGGGATACTCTGTGGCAAGATGCTAGGTGTCCCAGAGATGGCTGGGATACTCTGTGGCAAGATGCTGGGTGTCCCAGAGATGGTTGGGATACTCTGTGGCAAGTTGCTGGGTGTCCCAGAGATGGCTGGGATACTCTGTGGCAAGATGCAGGGTGTCCCAGAGATGGCTGGGATACCCTGTGGCAAGATGCTGGGTGTCCCATAGGTGGCTGGGATACTCTGTGGCAAGATGCTGGGTGTCCCAGAGATGGCTGGGATACTCTGTGGCAAGATGCAGGGTGTCCCAGAGATGGCTGGGATACCCTGTGGCAAGATGCTGGGTGTCCCATAGGTGGCTGGGATACTCTGTGGCAAGATGCTGGGTGTCCCAGAGATGGCTGGGATACTCTGTGGCAAGATGCTGGGTGTCCCAGAGATGGCTGGGATACCCTGTGGCAAGATGCTGGGTGCCCTAGAGATGGCTGGGATACTCTGTGGCAAGTTGCTGGGTGTCCCAGAGATGGCTGGGATACTCTGTGGCAAGATGCAGGGTGTCCCAGAGATGGCTGGGATACTCTGTGGCAAGATGCTGGGTGCCCCATAGGAGGCTGGGATACCCTGTGGCAAGATGCTGGGTGTCCCATAGGTGGCTGGGATACTCTGTGGCAAGATGCTAGGTGTCCCAGAGATGGCTGGGATACTCTGTGGCAAGATGCTGGGTGTCCCAGAGATGGTTGGGATACTCTGTGGCAAGTTGCTGGGTGTCCCAGAGATGGCTGGGATACCCTGTGGCAAGATGCTGGGTGTCCCAGAGATGGTTGGGATACTCTGTGGCAAGTTGCTGGGTGTCCCAGAGATGGCTGGGATACTCTGTGGCAAGATGCAGGGTGTCCCAGAGATGGCTGGGATACCCTGTGGCAAGATGCTGGGTGTCCCATAGGTGGCTGGGATACTCTGTGGCAAGATGCTGGGTGTCCCAGAGATGGCTGGGATACTCTGTGGCAAGATGCAGGGTGTCCCAGAGATGGCTGGGATACCCTGTGGCAAGATGCTGGGTGTCCCATAGGTGGCTGGGATACTCTGTGGCAAGATGCTGGGTGTCCCAGAGATGGCTGGGATACTCTGTGGCAAGATGCTGGGTGTCCCAGAGATGGCTGGGATACCCTGTGGCAAGATGCTGGGTGCCCTAGAGATGGCTGGGATACTCTGTGGACAAGATGCTGGGTGTCCCAGAGATGGCTGGGATACTCTGTGGCAAGATGCTGGGTGTCCCAGAGATGGCTGGGATACTCTGTGGCATGATGCTTGGTGTCCCAGAGATGGCTGGGATACTCTGTGGCAAGATGCTGGGTGTCCCAGAGATGGCTGGGATACTCTGTGGCAAGATGCTGGGTGTCCCAGAGATGGCTGGGATACCCTGTGGCAAGATGCTGGGTGCCCCAGAGATGGCTGGGATACTCTGTGGCAAGATGCTGGGTGTCCCAGAGATGGCTGGGATACTCTGTGCCAAGATGCTGGGTGTCCCTTACCCGAGCTCCTTACCAGAGCCTCAGATATTAACACCAATTAAAGCATCCAGCACTTCCACTAACACGATAACATCATTTATATTTGCCAACATCCAGGGTATAAAAACACGCAAATCCAACAAAGTTCATTTTATAGATGGTCTCCTTCATGAGGCAAATGCAGTGTTTGCAGCCCTAACGGAAACTCACACAAAGGACTACCTTGATGGTGAAATATGGATCTCAGAATACAATCTCTTCAGATGTGATAGGAAACACCGGCTTCAGGGTGGGGTCAGCCTCTACATCAAAGACACACTCATCTGTACTGAGCTGCTAAACACCTCAAATGATATGGTGGAAGTGCTGATAGTCAAAATAGAGATCCTAAATGTAGTTATTGTCCTTGTATATAAGTCACCGGAGGCAAACCCTCAGCAGTTTAAAGACCAACTAATGAAAATAGAGCACTGCTTGGAAAACCTCACAAATCCAGCTCCGAACATCATCCTGCTTGGGGACTTCAACCTACGGCACCTGAAATGGAAGCACCTGGCTAATACAGTAATATCAGAAAGAATACCAGGAAGTAGCCTAAATGAGCAGGCACATGCAAATGACCTGCTACGGATGTGCGATAGGTTTGCCTTAAACCAGCAAATAGTAGAACCAACTAGGAAGGAGAACACGCTGGACCTCATTTTCACTAATAATGATGAGTTGATCGGGAACATAATGATTACAAATACCTGTTACTCAGATCACAACTTAATTGAAGTTCTGACAACCATGGGGAATGGACCTTCAAAACCAGTCCAGATTCCCGGTGGAGGAGATTTCAGCAAATTCAACTTCAATAATAAACGGATAAACTGGGAGCAAATAAACCAGGACTTCACAGAAATAAACTGGGAAGAACAGCTAGGAAATGCAAACCTGAACCAGTGCCTGGAAAAAATAAACTCAGTAGCACTAGAGATATGTTCAAACCGCATACCCCTAAGAAAAAAGAGAAAGAGATGCAGATTGGAACGGGAACGTCGTTCCCTATATAGGCGAAGAAAACGAATCGCGGAACAACTTGAGAGTCGCACCCTATCTCAAGAACGGCGAAGAAGGTTAGGTAGAGAAATAGAAACAATTGAACTCGAGCTACAAGAATCATACAAAACCCAGGAGAGGCAAAGAGAGCAAAAGGCCATCAGTGAAATAGAGAGAAATCCGAAATATTTTTTCTCCTATGCAAAATCAAGATCAAAAACCACATCTAGTATCGGGCCCCTGCGAAAGGGAGATGGAACTTTCACAGATGACAACAAAGAAATGAGCGAGTTACTGAGGAAGCAGTACGACTCTGTTTTCAGTGAGCCATTAAATGCACTAAAGATTGATAACCCAAATGAATTTTTCATGGATATGATACCAACATCAAATCATATATCAGACGTCGCCCTATCCCCACTAGATTTTGAAGAAGCCATAAACAGTATGCCTATGCACTCTGCACCAGGCCCGGATTCTTGGAACTCCATATTCATCAAGAACTGTAAAAAACCACTATCGCAGGCCCTTCACATTCTGTGGAGACAAAGCCTAGATACTGGCGCTATCCCTGACATACTAAAAACAGCAGAGATAGCACCACTCCATAAAGGAGGAAATAAGGCAGAGGCAAAAAATTACAGACCGATAGCACTAACATCGCACATCATAAAAATTTTTGAGAGAGTGCTAAGAAGTAAGATCACAAAATACATGGAATCACAGCATCTCCATAACCCCGGACAACATGGTTTCAGAACAGGGCGCTCTTGCCTGTCGCAGTTGCTGGACCACTATGATATGGCATTAGATGCTATGGAAGACAAACAAAACGCTGATGTAATTTACACAGATTTCGCAAAAGCTTTTGATAAATGTGACCATGGTGTTATTGCACATAAAATGCGTTCAAAAGGAATTACCGGGAAAATAGGCAGATGGATCTACAATTTCCTGACTGACAGAACCCAATGTGTAATAGTCAACAAAATAAAATCCAGCCCATCAACCGTGAAGAGCTCAGTCCCCCAGGGTACTGTGCTTGCTCCAGTACTTTTTCTCATCCTCATATCGGACATAGACCAGAACACAACCTATAGCACTGTATCATCCTTTGCAGATGACACTAGGATTTTCATGAGAGTTGGCAACATAGAGGACACGGCAAACCTCCAATCAGATGTAGATCAGGTCTTTCTATGGGCTACAGAAAATAATATGGTATTCAACGAGGATAAGTTTCAGCTCATGCGCTACGGAAAAATTGAAAATATAAAAACAGAAACCACGTACAAAACGCAGGCAAATCATAACATAGAACGAAAAGGCAATGTAAAGGACCTGGGTGTACTCATGTCGGAAGACCTTACCTTTAAAGAACACAATAAAGTAGCCGTCACAACTGCAAGAAAAATGACAGGTTGGATAACAAGAACTTTTCACACTAGAGATGCTATACCGATGATGATACTTTTCAAAACGCTTGTGCTCTCTAGAGTGGAGTACTGCTGCACAATGACAGCCCCTTTCAAAGCTGGAGAAATTGCTGACTTAGAGAGCGTGCAGAGATCCTTTACTGCTAGAATCCACTCAGTAAAACATCTAAATTACTGGGACCGACTAAAGAGCCTAAATCTGTACTCCCTTGAGCGCAGGCGGGAGAGATACATAATAATTTACACGTGGAAAATAATTGAGGGGCTGGTCCCAAACCTGCACACAGAAATAACACCACATGAGACCAGAAGACATGGCAGGATGTGCAGAATACCCCCGTTGAAAAGCAGAGGTGCAACAGGTACTCTGAGAGAGAACTCTATCAACATCAGAGGCCCGAGACTGTTCAACACGCTTCCACTACACATAAGGGGCATAACTGGCAAACCCCTCACAGTGTTCAAGAGAGAACTGGATAAGCACCTCCAAAGAATACCTGATCAACCAGGCTGTGACTCATACGTCAGGCTGCGAGCAGCCGCGTCTAACAGCCTGGTTGATCAGTCCAGCAACCAGGAGGCCTGGTCGACGACCGGGCCGCGGGGACACTAAGCCCCGGAAGCACCTCAAGGTAGCAAGGTAGTCCCAGAGATGGCTGGGATACTCTGTGGCAAGATGCTGGGTGTCCCAGAGATGGCTGGGATACTCTGTGGCATGATGCTGGGTGTCCCAGAGATGGCTGGGATACTCTGTGGCAAGATGCTGGGTGTCCCAGAGATGGCTGGGATACTCTGTGGCAAGATGCTGGGTGTCCCAGAGATGGCTGGGATACCCTGTGGCAAGATGCTGGGTGTCCCAGAGATGGCTGGGATACTCTGTGGCAAGATGCTGGGTGTCCCAGAGATGGCTGGGATACCCTGTGGCAAGATGCTGGGTGTCCCAGAGATGGCTGGGATACTCTGTGGCAAGATGCTGGGTGTCCCAGAGATGGCTGCCTGTCCCAGACCAGACCAAGAACTAGTGCTCTAACCATCATATTATCAACAGGATTTAAGACAAAACAAATATTTTACAATCAAAGGATTTCTGATTGCCTTAAAAGACAAAACGGTTTATGAATTTCGTAATGAAATTATAAAATTATGAGAGTAAGGAACGTTGTTGAAGATTCATCTGAGCCTGTATTACATGTAATACTTTCAGAGATAAGTATTCTACACTATACAGCAGCGCTGTATACAGGACACGAGACTTAACCTGACCTTACAGCAAAATGATGTCCAAATAAACCCATCCCCAACCTTCCCCCCTCCACCTCCTCATTCTCTCCCTGCCTGTACCACAACACTCCACACACACACTCACACAATATACAATGCTCAACCTACTAATCATAGAATTAAGATGTGAATAAGGCTGTCTTTCTAAAATGTTTCTACCTCTTGTATTTCGCCATTCCAAACGATCATTCCCGAGCGGTAGCCAAAACTGGGTTCTTGAAATTCTCGCGAAGGTTTGATCGGGCAACTAACAGCCTTGTAGCAGGCTTAGGCTATCGATAGGTTCAATTACCAACTGTTCAAGTAGCTCTAGTTGCCTAACAACCAGAAGTTAGCGGCCTCGGCCGAACTAACACCCACCAGCCACTTAGTCTACCAAGACACAACACAAACATCCACCTTAGTATAGATTAGACTAGGCTTCCTGGCCCCCACAAGGTCATGGCGGCCAAAGTCAGGTTCACTGACGAATCTGGTCAGATTCATTCTCCAGCCCAACTACTTGAAGTAATTCATGAGATCACCCAGATTACCTACAAAAAATGTGTTCAAAATAGCAACTGGAGCCATCTTGTTGGTACACAATGCAGACCTTCCAGAACTCCTTTAGACCGGCAGTCTGAACAAACTATAGGAGAAGGGGGATCACAGTCTATCCCCCGGCCAACTTCCAAGCCAAACGCACTATCTTTGTACATAGGATCCATGACATCATCATGGATCACTCAGTTGACGAGATATCTGCAGAAATCTGGAGAAAAAACAGGGATATTAAAATAATTCAGGCCCACTGGTTCGCAACTCAGTCCCACAACAACCAAGTACTGAAGCTAACTCTGGCTTCACCGGAGCAACCAGCACAATTCTGCAACCTTGGCTTTGGTGCATTTGGCATCAAGTCTGGCCCTGACCAAATCACCCTACAGAGGTTTCACAAGCTCAAAAAATGCTTCCAGTATGACCACTATTCCAGTGCATGCAACATTGAAATCCCCAAGTGCAGCAGGTGTGCAGGGGAACACAACTACAGGGAATGCACAAGCCCAACACCCAAGTGTGCACTATGCACACTTTGCAATCTCTCATTTGTGTCCCCATAAACAAGATGCAGTCAAGTAAGCACAAGAAACGGTGACAACAGCCCGTCAACAAGCAGCAATCACCATTCCTGCCCCTCCTCCACCAGTAAACACCTGGGGTAACCCCAACCAACAACAGGCCCAATGGCCTGTCCCCTGTTCACATGTCCGAGGATTCGTTGGCCTACCTGTCTCCTAACAACACAGCCGCCGGCCAGGACCAAGCACAACCCAACAACCTCAACCCAAGTACTCTTCACCCCCAGGCCTCATTCAACGCTCAAGAGACACCAAACTCCCAGAATCACCCCGGCCCCTCCACCCCGACAAACTAGCAAATACCCAGGTCCACCCTTCCTACAGTAGTTCCAGACAGGATTATACTCAAAGCCCCCACAAGCACCCTTGCCATAAGAAACCCTAGACGTAATCAGCGCCTCACACACCGCAGTTCCACACACCACTGTTCTAAGAGGCTCAGGGCCAACTCTAGCAGCCGAAGCTCATCCCCTGAGGACAGGATAAGGGTAAGCAACCCCCCATAATACTCCATCTGTGAGTGACTCTAGCAAACGTGGACATCGAGAACAGTAGCGTCAACAAAGACCCTTCAATTGTACAGCAACGAGTGGAAAACCTCATCCATCCCCCCCGGCGGGAACCAGGAACATGATAGCTGGTCCAAAAGACCTATCCTCCACCTACACACACATCAACAGCCAAACCGAAGTTAACAACACTGACACTCGAGCCGAACAAACACATACGACTCACAACCAACAATGGGGATCACCATTCTTCAAGTGAATATCAGACACTACTTCAACAACAGATACCTTCTCACCCTGGAGGTAGCCAGACTTACCAGATATTATCTTACTCAATGAAACAGCGGCTAGACAGTTGGGAATATTCCACTAGGGAGGTCAACAGGGGGATGCACAGCGGGGTGGTAATCCTAATTAAGAGAAGGCTTTCCTACCGCCCCATCCTCATAGAAGATGACCACTTCCTTGAAATAAAATTCATCACCTCACACGCCCCCTAATCGTCTGCACCGCATACCTACCCCCAGGACTCACTTACTTCCCCTCTATCCCACTCAACAGGCTGCTCGACAGGACACTCCCAACTATAATTGCAGGAGACCTGAATGCCCACCACCAGGCCCTATTCAACACTCCTACCAGAGCAGACCTAAAGGGCAGACAGCTCTTCAGTTTAATGCAAAACAGAGACCTCTCCTTCGAAGGTCCCCACTTCAAGACATTCTTTACTGGCAATGTGAGTGGCACCCCTGACATAGTACTGACCAACAGAGACTGTGACGTGTTCCACTGCAGAGTGACGCCAGGCAAGAACGTGGTGTCTGATCACATCCCTGTGGTCACCACCCTCTAAGCTACCCCCTTCTGGTTTGTGACACCTCCCAGGCCCAGACTGGAAACCATGCGAGCCAGGGACAATGACACCTTCCTCACTGACGACCCCATAATTGAGTTTGACAACCTACCCACCCAAACAATAGACCAAGCAGTAAACACCATCCACAACCACATCCAGCTTGCAACTGAGGCCATCTGTGAAAGATCCACCACCAATATAAACCGACCCGAGAAATCAGAGGTAAAATGAATGAGTACCAACGAGCCTGTCAAAACCACTACCAAACTGGCCAGCCACCAGTGTTGTCCCTACAAACACTCAGAAGGGAAACCATAGACCTAATGCTAACTCATTAGAGCCACATATGGAGAACCCTTGTTAGACAGGCCAACCAGTACAAAAAGGAGCCGGGAGCCTTCTGGTGTAATATCAGACAGCTCTTGGGATCGGCTAACCCCCGCCTCACCTGCCTCATACACACATTCCTGGATGATGATGACGAGGAACAAGAGAAAAAAATAGAAGACCCACAAGAACAGGCTGACCTCATCGGTGCAGAATGGAAATTAGACACTCACGGCTTCAAACAGCAGAGCTTTCAACAACATTCACTTCATCCGTGTCAACCAATGGACAACAGAAAACGCCGCCTCCCTTCTCAGCACCCCCTTGATAAGCCTGACAGCCCTCCAAGACGACCACACACTAACAAGACCCATAACTATGGTAGAGATGAGAGGAGTCATTAAAAACATCCGAGATAAGGCCCCAGGACCATCGGGGATCAAAGCAAAGCAGATCAAATTCCTACCAGGCAATTTTCTGCAATCCCTACTCAACCTATTCAATGCCATGTTGGCTTCTGGTCACATTCCCTTTGGTTTCAAATCGGCCAAGATGATATTCATTCCCAAACCCAAGAAAGACCCCCACCAGCCTGGCAACTACCGTCCAATCTCCCTCTTAGACACAATAGGCAAGTGCTTTGAAAAAATCATGTCCAACCGTCTCAACTACTACATGGAGTACAAACAACCTCCTCACAAAAAAACAGTTTGGCTTTCGAGCACAAAGGTCAACCTTGCACGCAATAAACTTCATCTAAGATGCTGTGAGCTCAATTCGCCAGCAAAAACAGGTAGCCCTGATTGCGACGAGGAACGTCCACAAGGCCTTCGACAGCCTATGGCACGATGGTCTGGTGTACAAATTAGCAGAATTACCAGCCCAAAACTGGACCCTCCTCAGGCTCATCAGAAACTTCCTAAAGAACAGACAAGTTACTCCCAGCTTCAAGGCGAAAGCTGCAGCAGTCTTCACCCCAACAGCTGGAGTCCCCCAAGGGTCGCGCCTAAGCCCAGTCCTCTTCAACATTTTTGTAAATGTCCTGCCCCAACCGGAGTACAGGGACACCATTATCGTCCAATTTGCGGACGACGAAAGACACGTAATAACATCTAACCCAAGAAGCCAAGCAGCCAAACATGCAACTGTAACCTGTAAGGCGAATGTAGAACTAGCCAGGACTGCTAACTGGGAAAGAAAATGGAGGATCACCACTAACCCAGAAAAGATCCAAATAAGCACTGTTGGATGTATGGCTTTCTCAATTGAAAACGAGGGGGGGGGGGGTGGAATAAGGATCAGGGGTGAACCCATAGCCATCTCAAACTCCAACACAGTGCTCGGATACAACTTTAACAGGCTACTCAACTCCACTCAGTACGTCTCCCAGAAGACAGCGATGGCTAGGGGTTCCCTGTTGAGGCTCTTCCGCTTTAGGCAAGCCCCATCTCACATCTAGCTCCACCTGTACTGAATGATAATAAGGCCTAGCCTGGAGTACCTTTACGTTCACCTGAACCTTACCAACAAAACCAACTTGCTGAAGATCCAACGGGTACAAAATAAAGCACTTCGGTTTGCAGAGGGCCTGTCACTGATGAATATGGTAAGAACTGACCAACTCCATGAGACACTCAACATGATGCCAATGAACATCAGGCTCAGCTACCTGGCCAGACGTCAGCTGTACCACATGAAGCACATGTATGTCCCAGACCCCGAAGATCCCTACGAAGCAGTAAACACCACCAGTGACTACGAGATCCATGAACCACCACACAGGACCAGAAGAATAACTTTCTAACAAAAAGTGAGACACGTCCATGATCAGGCCTTCCCAAGACCTCAAATACTAAGTGGCCTTCTAGACGACCCAGATGAGTGGCCCATCCCGGACCCGATCTATACCTAATAAAGAATTTAAAAAAATTAAATAAATAAAAATTAAAAAAAATAAAAACAACCAAAACCTCTTTTGTGCTACCAGAAGAGTAACTACCCTGATGTTGCTAAGATTAAACTCTTGCAGCCAACTCCACCTAGGGCTTCCAGACACCAGCTAGGACACAAACACTAGCCACCCAGCCAAAGTACTGGCAACCCAACATACCACAAACCCAAACAAACGACACTCACATGTCAACCCATGGTGGACAGGCCACTGAACTTTCTAACCTCCTCTCTCTCAACACCCGCATCCTCTTCCAGAACCTCACCTCCCCATACCCTCTATCTTTCCCAACCTTTCCAAACCCTTTGGACTTCAAAGAAAAGTAAGAAAAGAGCCCACTTAGTTCAGGAATGATTTTTCTTGGCCGGTGTTGAACTTTTCGTTAAGCAGATGTACCTTTCTGAAGCTGAGGTCTCCATGCTTTGATACAATAATACAAGGACAAGAGATTTATACTGTTGAAAAAAAATAGTTACTCTATTTTCAATTAAATCAAAGTTACGTCTGACTATTCCTCAGATATGGTTGGCTTCTTTTACTGCAGCGTCCACTTGTTGAGCAACTTTTACTGCAGCGTCCACTTGTTGAGCAACTTTTACTGCAGCGTCCACTTGTTGAGCAACTTTTGATTTCATTTGTGGATCCTGACTCCAAGGTCCTTCTTCATCAACCTCCTGCAAGGTAATATTTTTTATTTGATAGTTGTGATGTGCAATGTTATGCCCCACATGCAAGGTCTTTGTATTTTTCGAAGTTAAAGAGCATCTTCCAATCGTCCGACACTTGTAGAGTTCATGTAGATCGCTTTGTAAGGCCTCAATATTATGTTATCTTATCTTGAGGTTATCTTGAGATGATTTCGGGGCTTTAGTGTCCCCGCGGCCCGGTCCTCGACCAGGCCTCCACCCCCAGGAAGCAGCCCGTGACAGCTGACTAACACCCAGGTACCTATTTTACTGCTAGGTAACAGGGGCATAGGGTGAAAGAAACTTCTTCCCATTGTTTCTCGCCGGCGCCTGGGATCGAACCCAGGACCACAGGATCACAAGTCCAGCGTGCTGTCCGCTCGGCCGACCGGCTCCTCACTCCATACTTTACCATAAATCTTAGCGTCATCTTCAATTTTGATGATATGGTTTGTGATATTCTATTCTATGTCATTGATGTATATGACAAAAAGGGTTAGCCCCAAAATGGAACCTTGCAGTACTCCACTCACCACATTTCTCCAGTCAGAGATATTTCCGTTTAGGACGACACTTTGCTTTCTTTGTTTCAATCACTGTTTGATCCATTCTAGTATTCTACTATATATTCCATGTGTTTGTACTTTTTATGTCAGTCTTTCATGTGGTACATTAGCAAAAGCTTTAGCAAAGTTTAAGTATATTAGATGTACTGGAAGTCCTTGTCTGAATACTTGGTTGCCATTTCCAAAACCTGGAGCAGTTTGTTAGGCATGATTTATTTTTAAGAAGGCTATTGTTGTGACCCTTTTTTTTTTATTAACATATTAGGTACATCTGCATTAGTGCAGCTACCCTAGACTATATGAAGTGGAGTACAGTGTGTCAAAAAGAAGCTAACTAGGTGATGCTAAAAAATCCCCATCACACAGGATGGTTAGTCATACAGAGGCATGTGATAAGTGGTCTGCACTGGCAGACTCCGGATGCATTTTGAGAATATCAACACCACAAGATTGAATAAGGTAGCAGTGGTAATACAAGTCCCCATCTCGCAGGATGGTTAGTCATACAGAGCCATGTGTTTAATAGCCTGCACTGACAAATTTTGGGTATACTGTGAGGATATCTTCAAGAATACGAGAGTGAATAAAGTAATTGCAAAGCTCCAGGTACCTCATGCCAACTGGTCTGAAAGGTCTAATAACTGGGCATTCAGTGATGTAGCGCGGGAGATCATGCCGTAGTTCCTGCTCACAGAGTTTGCAACTGGAGTGCTCAGGATTGGGAGACCCGTCACCTGCAGCCACCTGCCACAGGTAACGGTAACCCAACCTGATCCTTGCAACCACTGTGCCGCACAGTCTAGTGGACGTTTTGTGCTGTCCATAGATGTAGGTTTCAGATCTGAACAAATCATAGCTTTTTATACTAGTACTTTCAGGTCGTTGGGAGTCAGTAAGTTCTTTCCTATCAGATCTGAATGTTTGGATCAATACAGTTTTGACAGCAGAGATGGGGATACCTAGATCTAATTCTACTTCAAACTTGTAACACGCTATTTTGGCTGCAATGTCTGTCTCATTATGATGGGTTATATTTATGTGTGAAGGTATCCATACAAAGGAGATTCGAGACCCTTTACTCTGTGCATCAATTAGGTCATTTATAATTGGGAGTATGAGGTTCTTGCTGTCGATCTTCCAAGAGAAGTTTGTTGTGACCCAAAGTGAAGGAGTGAATAAATTCGAAAATCTCTCTCAGAGTATGGGACAAGGGAAGTGTGTATAAATGTGTGTGTGTGTGTGTGTGTGTGTGTACTCACCTATATGTACTCACCTATATGTGCTTGCAGGATCGAGCATTGACTCTTGGATCCCGCCTTTCTAGCTATCGGTTGTTTACAGCAATGACTCCTGTCCCATTTCCCTATCATACCTAGTTTTAAAAGTATGAATAGTATTTGCTTCCACAACCTGTTCCCCAAGTGCATTCCATTTTTCTACTACTCTCACGCTAAAAGAAAACTTCCTAACATCTCTGTGACTCATCTGAGTTTCCAGTTTCCACCCATGTCCCCTCGTTCTGTTATTATTACGTGTGAACATTTGATCTATTTCCACTTTGTCAATTCCCCTGAGTATTTTATATGTCCCTATCATATCTCCTCTCTCCCTTCTTTTCTCTAGTGTCGTAAGGTTCAGTTCCTTCAGCCGCTCTTCATATCCCATCCCTCGTAGCTCTGGGACAAGCCTCGTCGCAAACCTCTGAACCTTCTCCAGTTTCTTTATGTGTTTCTTCAGGTGGGGGCTCCATGATGGCGCGGCATACTCTAAGACGGGTCTCACGTAGGCAGTGTAAAGCGCCCTAAAAGCTTCCTCATTTAGGTTTCTGAATGAAGTTCTAATTTTCGCCAGTGTAGAGTACGCTGCTGTCGTTATCCTATTGTGTGTGTGTGTGTGTGTGTGTGTGTGTGTGTGTGTGTGTGTGTGTGTGTGTGTGTGTGTGTGTGTGTGTGTGTGTGTGTGTGTGTGTGTGTGTGTGTGTGTGTGTGTGTGTGTGTGGAAGCAAGCTAGCGAAGACATCTGGGACGCCAGAATGTCGGTACCGTCTAAGAATCATCCGCCAGTTATGGCTGCAATAAGGAAGGCGGTACTTCAAGGACACAGGGTGGCCGGAAGCGCACAAGGGCTGGTTGTGTGCTTGGGCCAGAGGACATATGTGACAGATGTGGATTTGGGAGTTGACATTTGGCTGGAGCAATTGACGGAAGGTAGTTCTGTCCTGCACGTCAGACTGGGCGGTGATCCAATGGAAGCCGAGGGTACATCAACAGAGTAAGTGAGGACATCAGTTGGTGGACATGTCCCAGTCTGGTTGCCTCCACACCTCAGTGTAGCAGTGTAGACCTCTTTGTGGTTTACGTGAGTATGCATCTTAAGTATCATATTATGATGCTACTGATGTAAGCATCATACTGATGAGATGATGTTAGGTGGTGGGTGCTAGAGCTCCTAGTTAGAGTTCCAATTTCCCGGGTGTTAAGGGCGCGACACCAATATTAAGTGGCAGACTAAAGCATAACTAACGAACCTGCGACACTACAATAAAATATCATCCGAAGTCAACCTGCTCTCGCACAAGACAGCACATATATGACTTATTGCTTATAGTCACTATTTCGCTTGTAAATAAATACATATGTGATATATTCCAAGCCATATTTTTTTTCAAGGCACTAATTTTTTCTCAGTTTTATTAAACAATAGAGATTTTATAAAAAAAAATTGACAATATCCTAGGTTACTTTACAATTTATTTAAATCTTTTAGTTTTGTTTTATTATTTTTATAAAACTGTAATATCAGTATAGGTATAGATTCAGTACTAATTGTATATCTTAACATACTAAGAAGGTTAGGTTAGATTGTGGTTATATATTCAGCTTTTCAAGGTAAACTCAAATATTCACAATAAATTAGTATGTCTCATATGCACTTATTCTTAAGAAATATATTGACTATAAGCAAGTACGAGAACTGGTTGCAGAAGTGATATATGGTGGCAGAAAGAGGCCTACGTTTTGGAATTCAAGAGTGGTGCTAACCGTAGCTGGCGGCTATCTTGATGTTATCTTGAGATGGTTTCGGGGCTTAGCGTCCCCGCGGCCCGGTCCTCGACCAGGCCTCTTTTATGTTATACTCCCCTAGGAAGCAACCTATAGCAGATGTCTATATCCCAGACACGTATTTACGGCTAGGTAACAGGGGCATCAGGGTGTAAGAAACTCTGCCCATTTGTTTCCGCCTCCACCGGGGATCGAACCCCGAACCTTAAGACTACGAATCCGAAGCACTGACCACCCAGCTGTTAGGCCCTATTCAGGGGCATTCAAAGAGTTAAAGGAGGAATAGAAGGCTATACTACAGGCTCAAGGCCTTTCCCAGTATTTATAGCTAAGTGGATTAGTGTGCTGGGCAACATGAATATTATCGTGTACTAATATTATTAATCAACAAACAATAAAGAAAATATATATATAAACAGAGAAGTAAGATATATTCTTTTGGGTGAGTATCCTCCCAGAGCGCCAGCTATGTAGCAGAGATGGCAGGAAGTTATGATAAATGTGACCAGTGTAATTGTGCTGTGGGGCCCAGGTCCAAACATCCAACCACATGCGAGGGTTGCAAGTTTGTATATGACGGCTTGTGTCTCATGATCTTGGTCCCCTTGTGTGAGACATACACCAACGGTGGCCTTGTGTGAGACATACACCAACGGTGGCCTTGTGTGAGACATACACCAACGGTCACCTTGTGTGAGACATACACCAACGGTCCCCTTGTGTGAGACATACACCAACGGTGGCCTTGTGTGAGACATACACCAACGGTCACCTTGTGTGAGACATACACCAACGGTCACCTTGTGTGAGACATACACCAACGGTCCCCTTGTGTGAGACATACACCAACGGTGGCCTTGTGTGAGACATACACCAACGGTCCCCTTGTGTGAGACATACACCAACGGTCACCTTGTGTGAGACATACACCAACGGTCCCCTTGTGTGAGACATACACCAACGGTCACCTTGTGTGAGACATACACCAACGGTCCCCTTGTGTGAGACATACACCAGCTGTCCCCTTGTGAGAGACATGCACCAACGGTGGCCTTGTGTGAGACATACACCAACGGTCACCTTGTGTGAGACATACACCAACGGTCACCTTGTGTGAGACATACACCAACGGTCACCTTGTGTGAGACATACACCAACGGTCCCCTTGTGTGAGACATGCACCAACGGTGGCCTTGTGTGAGACATACACCAACGGTCACCATGTGTGAGACATACACCAACGGTCACCTTGTGTGAGACATACACCAACGGTCACCTTGTGTGAGGCATACACCAACGGTCACCTTGTGTGAGACATACACCAACGGTGGCCTTGTGTGAGACATACACCAAAGTCCCCTTGTGTGAGACATACACCAACGGTCACCTTGTGTGAGACATACACCAACGGTGGCCTTGTGTGAGACATACACCAACGGTGGCCTTGTGTGAGACATACACCAACGGTGGCCTTTTGTGAGACATACACCAACGGTCACCTTGTGTGAGACATACACCAACGGTGGCCTTGTGTGAGACATACACCAACGGTGGCCTTGTGTGAGACATACACCAACGGTCCCCTTGTGTGAGACATACACCAACTGTGGCCTTGTGTGAGACATACACCAACGGTCACCTTGTGTGAGGCATACACCAACGGTCGCCTTGTGTGAGACATACACCAACGGTGGCCTTGTGTGAGACATACACCAACGGTCCACCTTGTGTGAGACATACACCAACGGTCACCTTGTGTGAGACATACACCAAAGGTCACCTTGTGTGAGACATACACCAACGGTCGCCTTGTGTGAGACATACACCAACGGGAACTGTTGGTAAGTACCACTAGGTAAGTACTATCAGGTAAACACTGACAGGTAAACACTGACAGGTAAGCACTGACAGGTAAGCACTGACAGGTAAGCACTGACAGGTAAGCACTGTCAGGGAAACACTGACAGGTAAGCACTCTCAGGTAAGCACTGTCAGGTAAGCACTGTCAGGTAAACACTGACAGGTAAGCACTGACAGGTAAGCATTGACAGGTAAGCTCTGTCAGGTAAGCACTGTCAGGTAAGCACTGACAGGTAAGTACTGTCAGTGCTTACCTGAAAAAAAGTACTGGAGCAAGCACAGTACCCTGGGGGACTGAGCTCTTCACGGTTGATGGGCTGGATTTTATTTTGTTGACTATTACACATTGGGTTCTGTTGGTCAGGAAATTGTAGATCCATCTGCTTATTTTTCCGGTAATTCCTTTTGAACGCATTTTATGTGCAATAACACCATGGTCACATTTATCAAAAGCTTTTGCGAAATCTGTGTAAATTACATCCGCGTTATGTTTGTCTTCCATAGCATCTAATGCCATATCATAGTGGTCCAGCAACTGCGACAGGCAAGAGCGCCCTGTTCTGAAACCATGTTGTCCTGGGTTATGGAGTTGCTGTGATTCCATGTATTTTGTGATTTTACTTCTTAGCACTCTCTCAAATTTTTTTATGATGTGCGATGTTAGCGCTATTGGTCTGTAATTTTTTGCCTCAGCCTTATTTCCTCCTTTATGGAGTGGTGCTATCTCTGCTGTTTTTAGTATATCAGGAATAACGCCAGTATCTAGGCTTTGTCTCCACAGAATGTGAGGGCCTGCGATAGTGGTTTTTTACCGTTCTTTACGAATATGGAGTTCCAAGAATCCGGGCCTGGTGCAGAGTGCATAGGCATACTGTTTATGGCTTCTTCAAAATCCAGTGGGGATAGGGTGACGTCTGATATATTATTTGATGTTGGTATCGTATCCATGAAAAATTCATTTGGGTTATCAATCTTTAGTGTGTTTAATGGCTCGCTGAAAACAGAGTCGTACTGCGTCCTCAGTAGCTCACTCATTTCTTTGTTGTCATCGGTGAAAGTTCCATCTCCCTTTCGCAGGGGTCCCGATACAAAAAGTCCACTCATGGACTTTTTTCATTCGTTATTTACAACATTATCAAGTGTGTTTGGGTTGGGGTCTGACTAGAAAAAGATAGTATCGTCAGCAAATAGCATAACCTGAAGGTAAGTTTCTTGGTATCCAATGGTGTTATGTCCATGTTTACTAAGAAGATGGTTGGATAGTGGTCAGTTGTTCTGTCAGTGATAATAACAGATGCAAGGGGGGTTATGTTATTCCATAAGTGATCCAAGGTTGTTGCGTATGTTTGAGTGATTCGGGTGGGCCTGGTGATTGTGGGGGTTAGCAATCAGGAGTTCATGCTGTTTAGGAAATTGTCAACATGAGGTCTATATCGTTGACACGCGTCAATATTGAAGTCACTTACTAGAATAACGTGATTTTTGTTGAGCTTGTTGTTTATGATTAGATTTGTTAGGTGATCTGAGAATGCAGTTGTATTAGTATTGGGAAACCTATTGATAGCTCCAATTGTCAAGGAGGATTTGAGGGATTTAATCGAGAATTGAGCAAAGGTAGAAGCACAATAGTCGTCTCTATCACTAATAACACTAGTGAAAATGAAGGTGTTATAGTAATAGATAGCTGTGCCACCTCCTTTTTTATTTGGTCAACAATTGTGAATGGCTTTATAACTGGGTAAGTTGTAAAGTTGGGTATGGTCCTTACTTAGCCATGTGCAGGCGATGAGTCACAATAACGGGGCTAAAGTATGTTGACCAGACCACACACTAGAAGGTGAAGGGACGACGACGTTTCGGTCCGTCCTGGACCATTCTGAAGTCGATTCGAAACGTCGTCGTCCCTTCACCTTCTAGTGTGTGATCTGGTCAACTTACTTAGCCACGTTTCTGATAAAATAATGAATGGTAGTTTAGTACCTAATGCTGAGAGTAGTGCATTTATGTCATCAAAATGTTTATCTAGTGATCTGACATTTGGGTTGAATACTAATAGGTTTGTGTTATTTTGGAGTTTGTTTTTTGCAAGAATCCCTGTGTAGTACCTGCAGCAGTGATGATCAATATGATGGTTATTGTAGATTTGTGACAGCAGATTTAGTTCAGGGTCAATATCAGCTTGCATGTAGATACACTGGAGTCAAGATACAATCAAGTAATCTATTACAGAACAGTAAAGTACTAAATCTGCTTTAAATCTACTTTCTATAATTTTTACAAGTACAGTAACAGTAAAAATTTAGATTTATAAAGAAGCAATATTAAAAATTCAAATCTATGTCAATAGAATAAAAGTAACAGCAAAAAACAATACTGTAATTGACAAATGAAGAAATGAACATTATATAACGGTGGGATAAACAAGATAAAAAATATGTAAAATTAATGTGCTTATGATGTACTCACATAGTTGTGCTTGTTGGGGTTGAGCTCTGGCTCTTTGGTCCCGCTTAGATTTAGCTACATTTATCTATGATTTTAAAATATTACAATTGTCAAATTCAGAACAAGAAACTATTTCCGTAACGACTTCCACAAATGGTTTCAATAATGAATGAACTAAACAGGAGTACATTAGTCTAAATCAGACCTTACATCTTGGCTAATAGTGAGTAACATTTAGCTTACAGTTTGAGAGGTGATATATGTTGGGAAAATAAAGTATAGTTTACCATTAGAGCAGTGAGAAATATTGCCACATTTTATATTACAAAAGTAGACGATGAGAATACAATCAGGTTCTAGGAGTAACCCAGAGCAAAATCTCTCCCAACATTGTAACATAGAACTGACTTCCATAGCACTCAAGATGCCTGTCAGTTGGCCGTCTCTTTACGACGGAAGTTCCTTCAAAATCTCTGTTATCCAGCTGGGGTCTTCCTGCTTTCTCTGCTGACCAGTCAGTTGCTTTATTCTATAATGTATATCTGCTGCACCATTATATACATCACTTATTCTTAAGTTGTGTTTCCTGGCAATGAAGTTTATATTTCTGGAAAAGTTGGAGTGGCCAGTGACAAGTGAGTGCCTGAAAAAAGAATTGATTGAGTTTGCTGGATTAGTGATTCCCTTCACACAAAAATATATAATTCTTTGTAAACAACTTCTCCATTTGCAGACGATGAATCACAGTAACGGTGCTGAAGACATGATGACCAAACCACACATCAGAAGATGGGAAAACGACGACATTTCGGTTCGTCTTGGACCATTATCAAGTCGTGTGTATCAAACACATGACTTGATAATGGTCCAGGACGGACCGAAACGTCGTCGTTTCTCCATCTTCTGATGTGTGGTTTCGTTAACGTAATTTCTTTATGTGTGGGTGTGCACATCATGCCTGATATGAGATAACAATGAGTACGAGGATGGACACCCAAGATTCGCCTTGAACATTTCCTCCATTCACAATTAAGCATACCAAGATCAGCCTTTTGTTGGTCCTATAGTTCACATCTATACAGGCTTAAATATTGAGTGCTAAATAACCTTACTTTTGAAAGATATTAAGATGACCGAATTTACCCCTAATGACATTTGTTCTAACTTTAGGTCTCTAACAGCATAACAAAATTTGAAAAGTTGCCCCTTTGAGGATATAATATGCCACAGATATTTGTCAGTATACTTTACAGAAATCTCTGCTTAGTAAATATAATTTGGGATCAATATAAATTGTATCCAGTGAGTTAAAACAAGCTAGGGCACACTTGGCAGGATTCAACGTTAGGTTGTATTCTGCACTATATCTTTCACATATTCCTATCAAGGCGTCCATAGCATCTTTGGTGGGTGCGAGTAGAACTAGATCATCAGCATAACAGAAACATTGGCCGTAATACTGCCTGTGTGACAGCCAGCTTATGGCTCTTGGGATCAAGATAGACAACAAATGATATAGGACTAAACACTGCACCTTGTTTGACTCCATTTTTAGGAAGAAATATTCATAGAGGACAATACTCCAATTCACAGCTAATATACATACCTCATAAGAAATATATGAATAATCTAGTAATGACAGGGCATACTTCTCTGTTAAGCAATTCTCTAAAAATTTGTTGCATGCAACTTTTTCAAAAGCTTTGGAAGCATCAGAAAATAGAGAGAACAGAACTACCTTACGAGTTGTAGAACTGAATCGTTTCCGCCACCATGAAACTACAGAGCGTTGTTGAGTCAACCTGTTCTCGCGAGCGTTCCCAACGTCAAGAACTGTCGTACTGAAGTACCTTATCCTAACCTACCAGACGACTCACGAACAGAAAAAGGCATATGATATCAATTGTGTGAGCTGCTACCATTTTCTAATGAGACAATTTTTAGCTTTATGTAAAGTATACGTCAAAATGCGACGTGCTATTAGGAGGACGCGAGACTGAGCAACCATTTCTGTATGCAAACTGAAGGTCAGAGGCGTCCAGTTGGTCAGCTGGAACGTCAGTAAGTAATCAAATTCTTTGTTTAATTTAGTGTTTAGTGGGGTTGTAAAGTGTTATCACTTTACTCCCCTGCGGGCACAACATTGGGACAACTATTTTTCTCTTGAATCTGAGCGAGCGACATATTTTTATGTCTGATGAATATATATTTCTATAAAATTCAATTCATATCCGATCGACTTGTGGATAGTATGAAGATGTTTGCCATGAAATTTAAGTTTTCTTTAATAGCCACATAGCCTATTTGAGAGAACGGAATTGTCTTGTATCTTCGTGGTAGAACGTGTACAGGTGGTGCTGTACCTGGAGTGTTTATTACAGGTGGTGCTGTACCTGGAGTGTTTATTACAGGTGGTGCTGTACCTGGAGTGTTTATTACAGGTGGTGCTGTACCTGGAGTGTTTATTACAGGTGGTGCTGTACCTGAAGTGTTTATTACAGGTGGTGCTGTACCTGGAGTGTTTATTACAGGTGGTGCTGTACCTGGAGTGTTTATTACAGGTGGTGCTGTACCTGGAGTGTTTATTACAGGTGGTGCTGTACCTGGAGTGTTTATTACAGGTGGTGCTGTACCTGGAGTGTTTATTACAGGTGGTGCTGTACCTGGAGTGTTTATTACAGGTGGTGCTGTACCTGAAGTGTTTATTACAGGTGGTGCTGTACCTGGAGTGTTTATTACAGGTGGTGCTGTACCTGGAAGTGTTTATTACAGGTGGTGCTGTACCTGAAGTGTTTATTACAGGTGGTGCTGTACCTGGAGTGTTTATTACAGGTGGTGCTGTACCTGGAGTGTTTATTACAGGTGGTGCTGTACCTGGAGTGTTTATTACAGGTGGTGCTGTACCTGGAGTGTTTATTACAGGTGGTGCTGTACCTGGAAGACAAAAGACTGTAAGACACACAGACAGACAAACAGCTCCAACATTCCATGTTAATGGTTGTCACAGCACATGTTAAAGGGACTATCATAACTCTCAATGTTTAGCTTTCATAACCATTACAGGTGTTAGAGTGTGCAGGTGTTTAACATTAGGGGCAGGACGCATACAGGTCTCGCATACAGCGGCAGTTAGGTCACTTTCACTCTCATCTCTCCTATCTCTCCCACTCTTGTACAACCTTAAATATTTATCTTTGGAAACATGAGATGTGTTATTGTACCAGAGACTTCGTCACTATTATTGTGCCAGAGGCCTCGTCACCGTTATTGTACCAGAGACTTCGTCACTATTATTGTGCCAGAGCCCTCGTCACCATTATTGTACCAGACGCCTCGTCACCATTATTGTACCAGACGCCTCGTCCGTGACTTGTCACCATTATTGTACCAGAGGCCTCGTCCATGACTTGTCACCATTATTGTACCAGAGGCCTCGTCCATGACTTGTCACCATTATTGTACCAGAGGCCTCGTCACCATTATTGTACCAGAGGCCTCGTCACCATTATTGTACCAGAGGCCTCGTCCTTGACTTGTCACCATTATTGTACCAGAGGCCTCGTCCTTGACTTGTCACCATTATTGTACCAGAGACTTCGTCACCATTATTGTACCAGAGACTTCGTCACCATTATTGTACCAGAGGCCTCGTCACTATTATTGTACCAGAGGCCTCGTCACCATTATTGTACCAGAGGCCTCGTCACCATTATTGTACCAGTGGCCTCGTCCATGACTTGTCACCATTATTGTACCAGAGGCCTCGTCCGTGACTTGTCACCATTATTGTACCAGAGGCCTCGTCCATGACTTGTCACCATTATTGTACCAGAGGCCTCGTCCATGACTTGTCACCATTATTGTACCAGAGGCCTCGTCCATGACTTGTCACCATTATTGTACCAGAGGCCTCGTCCGTGACTTGTCACCATTATTGTACCAGAGGCCTCGTCCGTGACTTGTCACCATTTGCGTCAACAGAATGATCCTACCCTTCCTCACCCTGTGGCAGGATGAGGACGGGTAGGACCTGTGCCCTGAGGCAGGGTGAGAAAAGGGAGGACCTTTGCCCTGTGGCAGGTGAGGAAGAGTATAGGACGTTTGATAAACAAAAAATCAAAAGTATGTTTGTAATGTAGGAAAAAATGTGTCATCAGTAAATAAGAGAATTGTATAAACTTTGGTGACGTTCTCACTCTGAAACTGCCAGAGACTCTTTTATGTATGTTATTTGTTATTATTATTATTATTATTATTATTATTATTATTATTATTATTATTATTATTATTATTATTACTACTACTGTATATGCTCATTAAAAGTATCTTTGTTTACTTTGCACAATGGGGATGGATTCGGGCATGGAGGGCATTTTCAGTCAGTGTCCTCCGTTATCATTTACATAATTCCTGTAAATCATAAAGGAGAGCATATATTGAAAATTAATTGGTCTGGTGACTAGATTAGAAGTGCTGTCAGCATCGTGAGACATGACAACAAGTGTCAACAGTGAGTACATTGCCTGTTGTCGTGTGGTTGTTTGGTCATATCCTCCAGCGGCATGAGTAATCTCCTGTGTAGTAGTACACTGGCTCCTGCAGTTTATTATACTTTGTAATGCTGTCTTATTTTTGTATTGTAATGACCCATGTACTCATAGTCTTGTGGCTAAAGCTCTCTCTCTCTCTCTCTCTCTCTCTCTCTCTCTCTCTCTCTCTCTCTCTCTCTCTCGTTCTCTCTCGTTCTCTCTCGTTCTCTCTCGTTCTCTCTCGCTCTCTCTCGCTCTCTCTCGCTCTCTCTCTCTCTCTCTCTCTCTCTCTCTCTCTCTCTCTCTCTCTCTCTCTCTCTCTCTCTCTCTCTCTCTCTCTCTCTCTCTCTCTCTCTCTCTCTCGTTCTCTCTCTCTCTCTCTCGTTCTCTCTCACAAGAGCATACAGGTACGGTGGATACAGTCACAACACACAAGAACATACAGGTACGGTGGGTACAGTCACAACACATAAGAACATACAGGTACGGTGGATACAGTCACAACACACAAGAACATACAGGAACGGTGGATACAGTCACAACACACAAGAACATACAGGTACGGTGATACAGTCACAACACACAAGAACATACAGGTACGGTGATACAGTCACAACACACAAGAACATACAGGTACGGTGGGTACAGTCACAACACACAAGAACATACAGGTACGGTGGATACAGTCACAACACACAAGAACATACAGGTACGGTGGATACAGTCACAACACACAAGAACATACAGGTACGGTGGACACAGTCACAACACACAAGAACATACAGGTACGGTGGGTACAGTCACAACACACAAGAACATACAGGTACGGTGGATACAGTCACAACACACAAGAACATACAGGTACGGTGGATACAGTTACAACACACAAGAACATACAGGTACGGTGGGTACAGTCACAATACACAAGAACATACAGGTACGGTGGGTACAGTCACAACACACAAGAACATACAGGTACGGTGGATACAGTCACAACACACAAGAACATACAGGTACGGTGGATACAGTTACAACACACAAGAACATACAGGTACGGTGGGTACAGTCACAACACACAAGAACATACAGGTACGGTGGATACAGTCACAACACACAAGAACATACAGGTACGGTGGATACAGTCACAACACACAAGAACATACAGGTACGGTGGATACAGTCACAACACACAAGAACATACAGGTACGGTGGATACAGTCACAACACACAAGAACATACAGGTACGGTGGGTACAGTTACAACACACAAGAACATACAGGTACGGTGGGTACAGTCACAACATACAGGTACGGTGGATACAGTCACAACACACAAGAACATACAGGTACGGTGGATACAGTCACAACACACAAGAACATACAGGTACGGTGGGTACAGTCACAATACACAAGAACATACAGGTACGGTGGGTACAGTCACAACACACAAGAACATACAGGTACGGTGGGTACAGTCACAACACACAAGAACATACAGGTACGGTGGATACAGTCACAACACACAAGAACATACAGGTACGGTGGGTACAGTCACAACACACAAGAACATACAGGTACGGTGGGTACAGTCACAATACACAAGAACATACAGGTACGGTGGATACAGTCACAACACACAAGAACATACAGGTACGGTGGACACAGTCACAACACACAAGAACATACAGGTACGGTGTATGTTCTTGTACGGAAGGTACGGAACATACAGATAATACCACCAATGGCGGTAAACTCCGCCAGCTGACCTCG
Source organism: Procambarus clarkii (assembly GCF_040958095.1). Lineage (NCBI taxonomy): Eukaryota > Metazoa > Arthropoda > Malacostraca > Decapoda > Cambaridae > Procambarus > Procambarus clarkii. Next base: position 36,749,671 of record NC_091198.1, read on the forward strand.
ATAGCAGCCCAGGCAGAACTACCGGAAGAGGACCAGTAACACCGACTACGACGACCAACACCTCCAACAGCCGAGCAGACAACAACAGCCTCAACAGCCCAGCAGACAACTACAGCCTCAACAGCCGAGCAGACAACAACAGCCTCAACAGCCGAGCAGACAACAACAGCCTCAACAGACCAGCAGACAACAACAGCCTCAACAGCCGAGCAGACAACAACAGCCTCAACAGCCGAGCAGACAACAACAGCCTCAACAGCCGAGCAGCCAACAACAGCCTCAACAGCCGAGCAGACAACAACAGCCTCAACAGCCGAGCAGACAACAACAGCCTCAACAGCCGAGCAGACAACAACAGCCCAACAGCCGAGCAGCCAACAACAGCCTCAACAGCCGAGCAGACAACAACAGCCTCAACAGACCAGCAGACAACAACAGCCTCAACAGCCGAGCAGACAACAACAGCCTCAACAGCCGAGCAGACAACAGCAGCCTCAACAGCCGAGCAGACAACAACAGCCGAGCAGACAACAACAGCCTGAACAGCCGAGCAGACAACAACAGCCGAGCAGACAACAACAGCCTCAACAGCCGAGCAGACAACAACAGCCTCAACAGCCGAGCAGACAACAATAGCCTCAACAGCCGAGCAGACAACAACAGCCTCAACAGCCGAGCAGACAACAACAGCCCAACAGCCGAGCAGCCAACAACAGCCTCAACAGCCGAGCAGACAACAACAGCCTCAACAGACCAGCAGACAACAACAGCCTCAACAGCCGAGCAGACAACAACAGCCTCAACAGCCGAGCAGACAACAGCAGCCTCAACAGCCGAGCAGACAACAACAGCCGAGCAGACAACAACAGCCTCAACAGCCGAGCAGACAACAACAGCCGAGCAGACAACAACAGCCTCAACAGCCGAGCAGACAACAACAGCCTCAACAGCCGAGCAGACAACAATAGCCTCAACAGCCGAGCAGACAACAACAGCCTCAACAGACCAGCAGACAACAACAGCCGAGCAGACAACAACAGCCTCAACAGACCAGCAGACAACAACAGCCTCAACAGCCGAGCAGACAACAACAGCCTCAACAGCCGAGCAGCCAACAACAGCCTCAACAGCCGAGCAGACAACAATAGCCTCAACAGCCGAGCAGACAACAACAGCCTCAACAGCCGAGCAGCCAACAACAGCCTCAACAGCCGAGCAGCCAACAACAGCCTCAACAGACCAGCAGACAACAACAGCCTCAACAGCCGAGCAGACAACAACAGCCTCAACCGACCAGCAGACAACAACAGCCGAGCAGACAACAACAGCCTCAACAGCCGAGCAGACAACAACAGCCTCAACAGACCAGCAGACAACAACAGCCTCAACAGACCAGCAGACAACAACAGCCGAGCAGACAACAACAGCCTCAACAGCCGAGCAGCCAACAACAGCCTCAACAGCCGAGCAGACAACAATAGCCTCAACAGCCGAGCAGACAACAACAGCCTCAACAGCCGAGCAGCCAACAACAGCCTCAACAGACCAGCAGACAACAACAGCCTCAACAGCCGAGCAGACAACAACAGCCTCAACAGACCAGCAGACAACAACAGCCTCAACAGCCGAGCAGACAACAACAGCCTCAACAGCCGAGCAGACAACAACAGCCTCAACAGACCAGCAGACAACAACAGCCTCAACAGACCAGCAGACAACAACAGCCTCAACAGCCGAGCAGCCAACAACAGCCTCAACAGCCGAGCAGACAACAATAGCCTCAACAGCCGAGCAGACAACAACAGCCTCAACAGCCGAGCAGCCAACAACAGCCTCAACAGACCAGCAGACAACAACAGCCTCAACAGCCGAGCAGACAACAACAGCCTCAACAGACCAGCAGACAACAACAGCCTCAACAGCCGAGCAGACAACAACAGCCTCAACAGCCGAGCAGACAACAACAGCCTCAACAGACCAGCAGACAACAACAGCCTCAACAGCCGAGCAGACAACAACAGCCTCAACAGCCGAGCAGACAACAACAGCCTCAACAGACCAGCAGACAACAACAGCCTCAACAGCCGAGCAGACAACAACAGCCTCAACAGCCGAGCAGACAACAATAGCCTCAACAGCCGAGCAGACAACAACAGCCTCAACAGCCGAGCAGACAACAACAGCCTCAACAGACCAGCAGACAACAACAGCCTCAACAGCCGAGCAGACAACAACAGCCCCAACAGCCGAGCAGCCAACAACAGCCTCAACAGCCGAGCAGCCAACAACAGCCTCAACAGCCGAGCAGACAACAACAGCCTCAACAGACCAGCAGACAACAACAGCCTCAACAGCCGAGCAGACAACAACAGCCTCAACAGCCGAGCAGCCAACAACAGCCTCAACAGCCGAGCAGACAACAACAGCCTCAACAGCCGAGCAGACAACAACAGCCTCAACAGACCAGCAGACAACAACAGCCTCAACAGCCGAGCAGACAACAACAGCCTCAACAGCCGAGCAGACAACAACAGCCTCAACAGACCAGCAGACAACAACAGCCTCAACAGCCGAGCAGACAACAACAGCCTCAACAGCCGAGCAGACAACAATAGCCTCAACAGCCGAGCAGACAACAACAGCCTCAACAGCCGAGCAGACAACAACAGCCTAAACAGACCAGCAGACAACAACAGCCTCAACAGCCGAGCAGACAACAACAGCCCCAACAGCCGAGCAGCCAACAACAGCCTCAACAGCCGAGCAGCCAACAACAGCCTCAACAGCCGAGCAGACAACAACAGCCTCAACAGACCAGCAGACAACAACAGCCTCAACAGCCGAGCAGACAACAACAGCCTCAACAGCCGAGCAGCCAACAACAGCCTCAACAGCCGAGCAGACAACAATAGCCTCAACAGCCGAGCAGACAACAACAGCCTCAACAGCCGAGCAGCCAACAACAGCCTCAACAGCCGAGCAGCCAACAACAGCCTCAACAGACCAGCAGACAACAACAGCCTCAACAGCCGAGCAGACAACAACAGCCTCAACAGACCAGCAGACAACAACAGCCGAGCAGACAACAACAGCCTCAACAGCCGAGCAGACAACAACAGCCTCAACAGACCAGCAGACAACAACAGCCTCAACAGACCAGCAGACAACAACAGCCTCAACAGCCGAGCAGACAACAACAGCCTCAACAGCCGAGCAGCCAACAACAGCCTCAACAGCCGAGCAGACAACAATAGCCTCAACAGCCGAGCAGACAACAACAGCCTCAACAGCCGAGCAGCCAACAACAGCCTCAACAGCCGAGCAGCCAACAACAGCCTCAACAGACCAGCAGACAACAACAGCCTCAACAGCCGAGCAGACAACAACAGCCTCAACAGACCAGCAGACAACAACAGCCTCAACAGCCGAGCAGACAACAACAGCCTCAACAGCCGAGCAGACAACAACAGCCTCAACAGACCAGCAGACAACAACAGCCTCAACAGCCGAGCAGACAACAACAGCCTCAACAGACCAGCAGACAACAACAGCCTCAACAGCCGAGCAGACAACAACAGCCTCAACAGCCGAGCAGACAACAACAGCCTCAACAGCCGAGCATACAACAACAGCCTCAACAGCCGAGCAGCCAACAACAGCCTCAACAGACCAGCAGACAACAACAGCTTCAACAGATCAGCAGAGAACAACAGCCTCAACAGCCGAGCAGACAACAACAGCCTCAACAGCCGAGCAGACAACAACAGCCTCAACAGCCGAGCAGACAACAACAGCCTCAACAGACCAGCAGACAACAACAGCCCCATCAGCCGAGCAGACAACAACAGCCTCAACAGACCAGCAGACAACAACAGCCTCAACAGCCGAGCAGACAACAACAGCCTCAACAGACCAGCAGACAACAACAGCCGAGCAGACAACAACAGCCTCAACAGACCAGCAGACAACAACAGCCTCAACAGCCGAGCAGACAACAACAGCCTCAACAGACCAGCAGACAACAACAGCTTCAACAGACCAGCAGACAACAACAGCCTCAACAGCCGAGCAGACAACAACAGCCTCAACAGCCGAGCAGACAACAACAGCCTCAACAGCCGAGCAGACAACAACAGCCTCAACAGATCAGCAGACAACAACAGCCCCAACAGTCGACAGACTGAGAGAGACCCTGGAGAACCAGGGGAAGGAATAGTGACAACAACAGACTGAGAGAGACCCTGGAGAACCAGGGGAGGAATAGTGACAACAACAGACTGAGAGAGACCCCTGGAGAACCAGGGGAGGAATAGTGACAACAACAGACTGAGAGAGACCCTGGAGAACCAGGGGAGGAATAGTGACAACAACAGAGAAGGTAACAGGGACCAACATCGTAAACCTTTTTCAGATCCAAAAACAGAGATTGGAGTAGGAACAGAAACTCAGACGATCCAGAGGACCACTGGCGTCCAGACGACGACGACGACGCTGGAGGAGGACGCAGTACCAGCCCCAGAGATAGTAACCAGCCGCCCAGAGGAAGACGACCCGACGGGAGGACGACCTGCCGAGACGGCGATGGACAAAACAGAACTAGCCCATGCAGTTGTCTCAGAAGTTGACCTGATGCCCCAAGAAAGATTAATGCTCAGAAAAGGATTCACCTTTGTCGCAGAACACCAACACGATGAGCACGGCAAACAGCAATAAACGACTCTCTCAACGATTTAGAAGCCAAAGTTAATGTCTCCTGGTTGAAAGTGACGAGAGAACTTAAGACAAACCTGCTAGGTTTACCAAAACACAATACTAACATGCTCTTTCACTTTCCTACAGGTATGTGCACCCAAAAAACCCACCTGCACATCTAGAATGTGTGCAGGTGTGTGTGCTTGGCCTACACCCAAAGATAGAGGAAGTGAGGACCAACCTGCTCTCAGCTGTCCAAGAGAGACACAAGCCAAATATGACAGTAAGGAAAAAGCCGCCCTAAAGAACCTGCAAAACAGGGCTGACATAGTCATCAAACCAGCGGACAAAGGAGCAATGGTTGTAATATGAAAAACAGAGAATTACAGGAAGGAAATGATACGGCAACTGTTGGACAGGGGCACATACCAGCCAGTCCAGAACCAGTCCGTGGCCCTTAAGAATACACAGATCAGGAGTAAGACCCTTGGTCGTAAAGTCCTACAGAAATGAAGACTCACGGACGGGACGCCAGGGAGGTCTACTCTGAGCGGAGATAAGAGATATTTTTCTTAACTTCTTAACTTAACTGTTTAATATGAGTTATAGAGAGGGAAAGTTACCAAGAAAATGGAAAGAGGCTGCCATCATTCCTATCCCTAAGTCAAACGGAGGCTACAGACCTGTTTCCTTAATATCCTGCTTTTGTAAAATGATGGAAAAGATTTTGTTAAATAGGCTACTCTACCTTGTAGGTGATAACATGTCCAGTAATCTCTTTGGTTTTATCAAAGGCAAAAGTACTGCGGATTGACTCTTAAAGTGTTTGTCTAATATGGATGACAATTGTAGAGTTTTTGTTGATCTACAAGGAGCATTTGATAAAGCCAATGGGGAAGTAATCTTATACGAATTAGCCAATCTGGGAATAACAGGGAGATTGCTACACTGGATAAAGGATTATCTACAGGGCAGAAAAGGTCAGGTGTATTGCCAGGGATACATGTCTGAGGAACGGAGGTTTCAATTAGGTACCCCACAAGGGGGAGTATTAAGTCCCACCTTATTCAATGTATTAATGAACAGATTACCATCAGAGATGTATCCTCCAGGGGTCACGACGATCATATATGCTGATGACATTCTTATACAAGGCACTTCTGGGAACAAAATTCAAGATGCTCTTAACATACTTGGTACAACCTGTCACAAGTTAGGCTTAGTTATAAATGCAGATAAAACCAAATATGAGTATAGGAAACGAAGAAATATAACACTTACTCTAAATGGTGTGGAACTGAGCCGTGTTCAGAAGTACAAGTATCTGGGCATGTATGTTGGATACACATGTGAGAGTAAAAATGCTGAAATAAATCATATCAACACCTTATGTAAAGCCCGTCTGCATCCTCTAAAAGCACTGGCTTTTTCTGGTAAAGGTGTTGGTGTACCTATCTTGCGGATGTTATACATAAGCACTGTTCGGTCCCTGATAGACTACGCAGCACCCGTTTTGTCTTACACAGGCCAAGGCAGAATTAAAAAAATAGAGCTGATACAGAACGAGGCTATGAGGATTATTCTTGGATGTCAAAGAAATGCAATGATTGAAATAATGAGAATGGAATTAAATTTACAGAGTGTGTGTGATAGAGTCCGTGACATTAACACTAGAGTATCTATTCGTTTCATGCGGAGAAAAGGAGGGGATAAGCTGCTTGAGAGCGTTCAGACCTGCTTGAGTGACGTACACACTTCCAGGAAACTGAGGGAGACACGCTACACGAGGGGATTAGCTCATGACCTCAGGGAATACGATGTGCTTGACTGCTGTAAACCCTCTCGACAGTGTAATATGTCTGCTCCCTGGAAAGTACAGAAAATAGACGTCGAAATTGTACCCCTCAAGGTGAAAAAGATTCATCATGAACCGGGACAATTACGGTGTTTGTATGGAAGCATGATATCTCGGTTACCAAGAGGCAACAGTTTACATGTATATTGCGACGGGTCGGTGGCGGAGGATGGCAGGGCAGGGTGTGGTGTCCTAATAAGGGAATATACGGAGTTTGGGACTGTGGACAGGATAATTAAAATCCGGCTTAGTAATTATATATCATCCACACAAGCTGAACTGCAGGCCATTCTGGCGTGTTTGGAGGAAGTACGTCATGACGACAAAAATGTTTTTGTATTTGTCGATAGCCGAGGAGCACTGGAGTCCTTAAACAGTCGAAACCCAGTCTTCATGTCTATAGTTGAGGATTGTAAGAGAAGAATAACTGAGATACAGCTGAAAGGTCATAGTGTGAAATTCATGTGGATTCCATCTCATGTTGGAATAGTGCTCAACGAGGTGGTGGATGACTTGGCCAAACGTGCCATATCAAAACCACAAGTTGACATTGAATGTGAATTCACAATGAGACAAATAAGAAGCAAAATCAGAAATATTCAGGCACAGCCAGGAGTGGAGAGGAGAGAGATAATGTATGAGAGAAGTCAAACCATGCAACACTACATGTATGTGAGTCAAAACACCCATTTCACTTATGGTAAAAGGAGAAATGCTTGGAGTGACTCTGTTTACATGCGGCTCAGGCTTGGGTACAAATATTACTGGGAATATGCGATAGATGTTCATGATAATGACACGAAGTGTAAACTATGTGGTATGTTAAGATCTCACACCCTTGCCCATTATGTTCTTGATTGTCCGTTGATTAATGTATATAGAAACACTGAGATAAGGACTGTTCCTGAACAAATAGCCTGGATGTGTCACAAAGGAAAGGTTGATGATATTCTTGAGAGATATAAGAATTTTGCACCAAGACTGTAATATTTTGTTGAATTATCTGCATGTCTCTTGCAAATTATATGTACAGTATAACTAGGTCATAAAAGTATTTGTGTGTACGTCTGATACCTGTGAGGGATCTAGATCCCTCAGCTAGTTTTCCTAGTTTCTAGATTACGCTAGTCACTCAAGAAACTGAAGCTTTCAAAATAACATATGCTTGTTGGGTGTTGAATGAAAGCTTATGTTAAGGACTATCAGTTGGGACTGGTTAGAAGTCTGTGATTGCTCTGTAGAGAGAATTACAGAAATTTTCCTGTTTCTGTGAAGTAGGATGTGAGTTACTTGACTAAAAACCGTTAGAGGTGGGGGGGGGGGAGAGTGGGGTGATCATTGCCTTTCCCCCCCACATGGGAGATCACGCCACTGTCATAGGCCTCACCCTCCTTGTGACGTCACAGGACGCCCGAGGGTGACGGAGGCCTGTGACTGGTTGAGGCACGAGGAGCCGTGCCGGCTTCAAGCTGATTGGTCTAGACAAGGTAGGGAGGAGGTAGGGGTATTTGAGTTTTCCCGCCTGCCAGAGTTAGTTTGAATTGGGCGGCCAGGGGAGGAAGAGTGTTTGGTGGGGGTGACACGCCGGCCACCTCCACCCCCCCCCCCCCCACCATTAATCGCTTCTGTCGTCCAAATTGCTCATTGCATATGGTACACCTGCCATCAGGGGTTGTGTCAAGGCCCAATTAAGTGAATTGGGGCCAAGGATTTACGGAAGAAACAATAAAAAGCTAAGAGACAGTTGACTGGGTGCACCCATGAGGCAGGCTGGCAGAGCCTCATGGTGTAACAGGTGGGTCGAGTATCCTGTCTAGTGGCAATGGACAATTGATGTTGGGCAGTGTAAGTGAGTGTGATATTACAGGCCCATGTTGGAATTTGCATTCCGCCAGGCTGCGTCAGTGTGGGGACGCTGCCGGCCATTGTCACCCCAGTGTAGAACAAGGCAGGTTCTAGCTTCATGGGGTTGTGATTCCCCAGCCGCGTGGGTACTCCTGTGGGCGGCAGCCTGCCAGCCTGTGGCTACCCGTGGCCACCCACCCAGGCCACCCGCGCGGCCAAACCCCACCCGCCAGCTCAGCCGGTGGGGTGCTATGATGTCATGCGCTACCCGTGGCCACCCCAGGCCACCCAGTGGCCAGCCTGCCCGCGCGCCGGCCACCCAGCCGCCTGCCCGCGCGCCGGCCACCCAGCCGCCTGCCCGCGCGCCGGCCAAACCCCACCCCCCCCCCCCTCTCAGCTCGGGAAGGGCGCTGTGGCCACATGCCTTGGCCACTTTCCCGGGACAGCCTAGGGCTACATCTTGTCGACGCATGAGGAGCAAGCAAGCTAAGTGTTGTCAGCTAGTGTGGTAGTGACTTGGAAAATGAGGAAATAATAAGGGAAAGAGGGCAGTAGAAATGAGTACTATTACAGTGTGATAGGTACTGGTGGAAATTCACGGAAAGAGTTGTCTCGCCAGAGCCTCGCCAGGCTAGAGAAGCAGCTGAGTAACAGCTGTCAGTGGGATCCAGGTGTTTGATAGGGGCGGTACCTGGAGATAGATATTATACACGGGACCACACTGTATGTATAGTAGACTGACTAGAGTATGTAACCAGTCAGTGTAGAGATTTACCATATAAGTGATCCAGCCTGTCGATTCTATATAATCGTTCAGACTGGATTAATGCCATAGAGTACCGTAAAATTATAATCATTAGAGGTAGGCAGGGATGTCAGTGGGGACCCCTGAAGTCTGTGTAGTAGTTACATTTTTACCTGATGATATAATTTTCATTGATTATGTGAATGCCATTTCTATGTGTTCATTTGCATGTTTATGTACTGTGTTGTGTGGTGAGTCAGTAGATGTGATTGCTGACTGATTGCCTAATGATGTCATTAGCATGTGGGGTATGCTGACGGCATCATTATGTTGCAGGTTTGTGCAGTGTTGTTATCAGTTTATACGATATTATTGCCCAGGAACTGTGTTGAGGGTTTAAGGGACCTCTAGGATTATTCAGGGGAATTCACAGTACTTAATGAGAGCAGGCAATTGATGGGTTAATTGCCTGGCTGAGGTATGTGTGTGTTCACAGTAGTCCTTTGCAATCAGGTGCAAGAAAAAGAGGGAGGGCAGTAATATTAGTATACTTTTGTGTGTTGCACAACCGTGTGTCATTATTGTGTGGGCACAGTAATTAGCGAGTTGCAGTAGCCGCAACCATATGTGGGCAGTGCTTTTATGATGTTGCATGCCATTGTAGTGTGACCTATGTAACGCTGGGGTTACTTTGTTTCTTTAAGTTGTGTTGAGGACTTAAGGATTCAGTGAGTTAATTAAATAAGGGGTAATTAACTGGATAAGGGGTGCACACTTAGTATTGTGGAGTGAGTGAGGGCTGTTATGAAAGAACAGTGTTGAGCTTGAATGAGATACGTCTCGGGAGCAATTAATTGTCTGTGTGACAATTAATTGACCACTCTAGCTAATTATGTAATTAGCCTTCTCATCATGAATTCACGTAGTGGGAGAGGATCTGTCAGAGTTTGTCAGTACTTGTGTTAACGTAATATGCTCGAGACTAATTACCTTTCAGGGGTATAGCAATTAGTGGCTCAGGTTAATTAGTGGAGTAATTAACATTGGAGAGCTCCAGTGACTCGGTAAAGCGAGGTCATGGAGTTAGCATAAATCGTTGTATTAATCATATCCTGTCTGAGGACAGTGGATTATTGGCACATCTTGTTAATTAGGGTAATTAACTCCTTTCCCGTGAATTCACAGTGTTTGATGGGACCTGCTTAGGCAGTGCGGAGTGAGACGTATTTATGGATGATTAATTATCGGTCCTGGTGACAGTTAATTAATTGTTCAGAAGTAATTAGTGACTTAATTAGGGTAATTAACACTCACTAGTAATTTTTTGACACAGACTGTGGAGAAGCTACCAAGTTAGGGTAGGCTTAGTTAACGTAACTCAATGGGGATGTAATTAGTGGTCCGTTTGACCTTAATTGAGAATTACTCACTGAATACTTGCAAGGAGTCAAGTGTGGTGTAATATATGTTGAGTTATTGTTAACAAGAGAGAGACAAGTGTTTAAGATTAACGTAGAGTATCATCATGTTGTTGTCTAGTGGGAGACAATTGTTTGTGATTACCATAGTACTTTGTTGCTGACTGCTGCGATCAGTCAATTAACGTAATTAATCACTTAAGGCAATTTCTTTTGGTTGTCGTCTGGTGACGAGAGTAGAGTCATCTAGGGATCTGTGGAGCTGTGTCCCACAATCCCGCCTTGCCTGTCTTTGTTACTGTTTACAACAGGGCAACTTCATGTAGGGAGTTGCAAAGAGTGTTCACACTGGGTTGTGATAGGGGGGAGTCACTGTTGGACTCCCGCCTAGTTACGTGGGTCTCTCCTAGGGGGCGGGAGGACCCCTAAGTTTGTGATTATAGTAGCTGTCAGGGAAACCGAGACACTATTGATTGCCTGCTTGTGTCTTTGTCTTCAGTGGATATCCTTCATTTGTTCAGTTAGTTCATGTTGTCAGCCCGAAGTGTCAGCAAGATGGAGCCTGCTGTCACTTCTCGAGGGGCTGTTGAATAGCTGTGTTGCAAATGCCACTTGATGTACAATAACGTAACCATTCGCTGTGGTGTAACTTAGTCTGTGATATTTTTCTTTGATTTGCAATATTGCGTCATCAGTGGGCACACCTGTGTTCAGGTTAGTTCAGTATGCAGCCTCACAGCAAGGGTTGCTATTGTTACGGTGCCCTCTCCTATTTCTTTCGTTTGTCGGCTTAAAGAGTCATATCAGCTCTCCCTATTGATTCTCTGAGGTTCAGGGAATCCAATGATATATGTGGCGACCAGACCGGCTGCCAGTTAAAGGAAGGGAGTTACATTATAAGTTGTAAATAAGGAGAAATTGGCGCCCTGATATAAAATGAAAGAGTATCCCCTACGGCAGATATGACCTTTTGGAAGGGACATTAGCCGATCGCGGATTGGCCGACTTAGGTCGCGGGAGACCAATCAGGGCCCGCTATGACGTCACCGAGTGCCCCGGGCGGCGCCAACGTCAGAGTTGATCTGACCTTGGAAGCGACAGGACGCGCCTCGGTCTGCTCTCAAGGATTAGAGGCTCTACAAGCCTTATTCAGTGGATTGATTAGCCATCGCAGCCCACCATAAGTTATTGGAGACCCTGCGCTTCTGGGAAGCAAATAAGGAACCAGGTTCATTGAGCAGAGAAGTGCCAAACTTGGAAAATAGTCGGCGACGACGCTGGGGCGGCGCCGCTGGACGTGAGGTCTGGAAGGTGCGGCGGGCAGGCCTAGCTGTGACCGGGTCACATCCACTGAGAATCTTGGAAGGACGACACCGTGCCTAGGACAAGGAACAACGCCTTGTGGAAGGGGCGAGTGTGGGAAAAATAGTGATTAGCTCAGCACCCATCGATGAACCAGGATTGGGGCAGCTGAATCTCAGGGATTGGAACGGCGACGACGCGAAGGCTCCACGACACCTGAGGACCTGTGGAACGTCCTGGATCGTCAAGGATTGACCCAAGGAAGCGTGGGAACCTCACACCATCGAGGGACAGGCGTCGTGAGCCAGGAATGTAAGGTAGATCATTTTCCCTCCCATTACCCCTTGTATGAGTAGGCTAGTTAGGCCACAATATTTACTTATGTATGTGGCAGCAAGACTTTATTACTTTAATAGTAGAATAGGCTGCAAGGCAGCTTGTGTCCAGGACTGTCAGAGAGGACAGTGTGTATGGATGGCAGGACAGTGAAGAAGAGGCGCCGACGTGGTGAAGAGGCCCTCCTGTGAGAGTGTGAGACTCCTGTCTTTCTGCCCAGTTGAAGGAGTGTTGGAGGTCGTGGAAGAAGAGGCTGACGATCTCCAGACTTAGTATCCTTATTTCCATATTCATGTATTACTTGTGATTGTGTGTGTGTTCATGTAATTTGCATCAGTAAATTCACACATTTTATCACTGTGTTTAAGTGTGCCTCCATTTATGATATTTCTCTATGAGCATACACGAAGGTTATCATAGTACCACCTAGGGAACACTACGTTCTCTATAGCAGCTCCTATTGCCTGGTGAGTGGTAGAGACAGCACAGACTTACATAAAAGTGTACCCTTAGCCATCCGATCAGTATTGGTGCCTGAATGGTGGCAACTATTAACGTAGTGGCTAGAGAGAGGTAAAGCCACACAGACCTTCCTGGGAAAGTACCCTGGGCCAACAGTCTAGTAGCAGATCTATGGGAGTAGCAATCTTCTGGCTACAAACAATATATAATACACCCACTGAACTGCATTGCTGGGGTACAGATATAATAACCCAGCTGGCGACCTTGCTAAGAAGAAGATAGAGAAGACAGGCGGGGAAGGAGTTCCTGCAACCCTTTTGTCTGGCAGGCAAGACTCAGGGAGGTTATTGTTATAAGGTAAGCCTGAGTCTTCTTTCACTCCCCCACGGGTCTAGGCCGGAACTGTTAACAGCAGTTTCCCCGTGTTTGACTGAAGGGCTTCCAGGGTGAATCAGTGGCACCCCCTTTTGTGGTGGATGCAAAGACCTGCGGAGGTGGGCATTGTTGGTCCTCTCTTGTGTGACCAAGGAGACTCCGGTGAATCCAGGGAGTCGGAGGGGCTGAGTATTTGGGCCTTTTGAGCCCCTAGCAGCTAAGTGTTAGCAGAGCCCCCGGCCCAACCCACCTCCACGTGACACTATTTAGCTGTTTGTTATCGTGCCACTGGATGGACATTAACGTAATGTAAACTCGGTAATATAGTAGTTAGTCTCTTGTTATTAATAAATTGTTATGTTGTAGAAAACAGTCTTTGATGTCAACCCTTCAACCATATTATTCCACCATATTTCTGCATATTATTAAATGTTGATGAGATCTTGATAAGGCGGCTGTTCTTGGGAATTCGAATTCCAATTCATAGCGCCACATCAAATATAAATATTTGATTGTGAGAACCCGTCGGTTACCCTTTATTAGTTTTAACGTCCTGTTTAACTAGGAGGAGACAGCGGCCTATTGTGGACAGGTTTTCGCCCTTGGTGGTGGAGGCCTGGGGGTTTGCTCCCGCTTTTCCTTTTTCTACTGGACTCATGCTTAACTGCCATGAGCAGACTTTGAACTTGTAGTCCACCTCCTAAGGGTGGTAGGCGTAGAGAAAAATCTCACAATACCATACTACTTGTGAAGGAGGAAATGTATATGTTTATCTCTCAGAATGTTTGGTAACATGTTTATTGTTTGTGATGTGTGTCTATGTATGTACTAACACGTTGTACTGAACGGGGTGAGAATAGCTTGAGCTACCTCATCCCTTTGTGTGTATTTTACCTCAATAAACTTATTTCAATTTCAATTTCAATTTCAAAGATGGATTTTCCCCTTGGATACTAAATGAAGGAGCAGAAGCACTGTGCTTACCCTCTCCATAGTGTATAACAAATCACTGGCAACAGGGAACTGCCAGAAATTTGGAAAGTAGCTAATGTGGTCCCGATATATAGGAAAGGGGATAGACAGGAGGTACTGAACTACAGACCAGTGTCCCTAACCTGCATACCATGCAAGCTGATGGAGAAGATTGTGTGAAGGGGTGACAGGTAAGCTGCTAACATGGATGAAAAATTTTCTGACTGGTAAAAAAATGAGGGTAGTAATAAGAGGAAGTGTATCGGACTGGAGAAATGTCACAAACGGAGTACCACAGGGTTCAGTTCTTGCACCGGTAATGTTCATTGTCTAATATCAAGTATATAGAACACCACTTGGCAAATGGAATTTAATGTAAATAAATGGCATGTGATGGAATGTGGAATAGAACAGACCCCACACAACCTATAAATTATGCGGAAAATCTTTAAAGACTTCTGATAAAGAAATCTAGGGGTGGTTCTAGAAAGAAGACTATCACCTGAGGACCACATAAAGAACATTGTGCGAGGAGCCTATGCCACGCTTTCTAACTTCAGAATTGCTTTTAAATACATGGATAGCAAAATACTAAAGAAATAGTTCAGGACTTTTGTTAAGCTAAAGCTAGAATATGCAGCGGTTGTATTGTGCCCCATATCTTAAGAAGCACATCAACAAACTAGAAAAGTGCAAAGACATGCTAATAAATGGCTCCTAGAACTGAAGGGCAAAAGCTACGAGGAGAGGTTAGAGGCATTAAATATGCCAAAAACCAGAAGATAGAAGAAAAAGAGGAGATATGATCACTACGTACAAAATAGTAAAAAAATGATAGGGAAGATTTCCCGAGACCTGGAACTTCAAGAACATGAGGTCATAGATATAAACTAACTAAACAAAGATGCCGAAGAAATATAAGAAATTCACTTTTGCAAACAAAGTGGTAGACGATTGGATCAAATTAGGTGAGGTGGTGGAGGCCAAAACCATCAGTAGTTTCATAGCGTTACATGACAAGGAGTGCTGGGAAGACGGGACACCACGAGCGTAGCTCATCCTGTAACTACACTTAGGTAATTACACACACACACACACACACACACACACACACACACACACACACACACACGTGTCCACCCGTGTCCCACTAGGGGACGCAAGTGGAAATTGAGTGCCCAAATGAGCCACAGAGATATTAGAAAGAACTTTTATAATATCAGTGAGGTTGACAAATGAAATGCATTAGGAAGTGATGTGGTTGAGGTTGACTCCATACACAGTTTCAAGTGTAGATATGATAGAGCCCAATAGGCTCAGGAACCTGTACACCTGTTGATTGACGGTTGAGAGGCGGGACCAAACAGCCAGAGCTCAACCCCCGCAAGCACAATTAGGTGAGTACACAAACACATATACACACACAGAAGCAGAGAGACAGTATGAAAATGACATCGCATGTAAAGCCAAGACCCAACCAAAACTGCTCCACAGCCACATCAAGAGAAAAACAGCAGTGAAGGTACAAGTGATGAATCTGAGAAAAGGGGAGAACAGATATACAGAGAATGACAAGAAGGAGAGTGCAAATACTCAGATTCCAGGAGGTCTTTACAATAGAACAAGGAGAAGTCCCTGCAATAAATGAGGAGGCAAACCAAGCAACCTTGGAGAAATTTGACCTCACTTGTGATGAGGTCAAAAGGAATCTGTTGGAGCTAAATGTGACAATGGCTGTTGGGCCTGACAGAATCTCATCGTGGATATGAAAAGAAGGTGCAGAGGCACTAAGTGTGCCACTCTCTATGATGTATAACAGGTCACGCAAAACAGGAGACCTACCGGGAAAGCTGGAAGACAGCTAATGTAGTCCCAATATACAAAAAGGGTAACAGGCAAAAGGCGCTGAACTACAGGCCAGTCTCCCTGACTTTTATACCATGCAAGATGGTGGAGAATATCGTGAGAGCAATAAGGCTTGTAGAGCATCTGCAGGGAAATAGCTTTGTAACACACCACAAGAAAGGGTTCAGATATGGTAAATCATACCTCACAAGTTTAATAGTGTTACAGTCACTATGGACCAGTAACCGGGTTCTTGATGGATGAACCTTATTCGTTGTATCCGACCCCAAGTCGGTAGTTGCTTTCAAGGAATTTTCCAGATAATGCAATGGATTAATAAGGGAGAGATGAACAAAACAATATTCCCATCACCAATATATTTACCATCACCATAAATAGATATATAAAAATGGAATATTACTATACTTATGTACAAGTGTCGCTTTCACACAGGACACTCAAAACGCACACAATGCAGAATTCGCCATTCCCAGTGTTCCACTGCACTCAGTACCTTTTCCAACCATATTGGGAAACACTGGCGAGTTCACCTTTCCTGTGGGCCAGCGTACTGACAGTATCACGAGGTGCCAATACCCCATGACCACTCTCCAGCCACTTGCTGGCAGAGAACCTCAGCCACACACTGATTGGGGCCACAACACAATTGATACAGGGGTAGTGAACTCCTGGCAGAAGCCTCTAGCTACCGGCTAGCAGCACTTCCCAACAGGCACCTCACTGACGTTCGTTTCTCCCCTAAGCCAGTCCCGGGATACGCCGATCTCTTCCAATACTACTTCAACAGCGGTCAACACACTCTGCTTCAGATCGGCGGCGGCTTACTTAGTCGTCTTGCAGGACTAAGTCGGGAGAACGTAGGCTGCCCAAGGTAAACTGCCATCCTCAGTGCGATTGCTGCTTCACGTCATCTCTGTGGACACAAACACGTCATCAGTTATATGGATGATCCTGGTGAAACCAAGAAGTAACACTTCCTCACTAGGGACTTGACATTGTGCTCTGTAGCACAACAGATGGCGCTGATCTTGAGGCGCCACCTCACCAGAGGTCATCGACAACGACCTCTCTTGCTAGCTAGAGCAGGAAACCAGAGCCGTTTGCCACTATCATGCCACCACCAATGGATGGCATTGTCTACGTAGCGTCTAATTCTAGAGGAGTTTGAGTACAGACCCATAGATGGCACTGGAATTATCAGGCCATACTCAGACGGTGCTGACGAGTTCGTAACAAATAGAATTATATGACCAAGCAAAACAAATTAGGCAAGAAAGAGAAGGGTGGGAAGACTGCATTTTCTTGGACTGTCAGAAAGCCTTTGACACAGTACCTCACAAAAAGCTGTTACAAATGTTGGAGCAACAGGCAGGAGTAAAAGGTAAGGTGCACCAGTGGATAAGAGATTATCTAAGCAACAGGAAAAAGCGAGTAACTGTGAGGGGAGGGGGGGGGGAGACATCAGAGTGGCGAGATGTCACCAGCGGGGTTCCACGGGACTCTGTACTTAGACCCATCCGGTTTCTAATATATGTAAACGACCTTCCAGAGGGAATAGACTCATTCCTCTCAATGTTAGTTGATGATGCAAAAATTATGAGAAGAATCAAGACAGATGAAGATAGACAGAGACTACAGGACAAACTGGCCGAATGGTCTATAAAATGACTACTGAAGTTCAACTCAGGAAAATGTAAAGTAATGAAATTAGGCGAAGAGAGCAGAAGGCTGAACACAATGTACCATCTGGGAGGTGAAATCCTGCAAGAGTAAAAGTGAGAGAAAGATATAGGGGTAGATATCCCACCGAACCTGTCCCCAAAGGCCCAAATCAAAGGATATCATCATCGGCATATGCTAGACTGGCCAACATAAGAACTTCCTTTACAAACTTATGCAAGGAATCGTTCAGGACCTTGTATACCACTTATGTAAGACCAATCATGAAGTTTGCAGCTCCAGTCTGGAGTCCATACCTGGTTAAACACAAGACAAAGTTAGATAAGATACACAGGAATGCCATCAGACTGGTCCCAGAACTGAGAGGTATGAGCTACGAGGAAAGGCTAAGGGAGCTGAACCTCACGTCCCCGGAAAACAGAAGAGTAAGGGGAGACCTGACAACCACCTACACAATTGTCAGGGGAATTGACAGGGTGGACAAAGATAAACTCTTTAGCAAGGGTGGAACATGAACAAGTGGACACAGGAGGTAACCTAGTACCCAAATGAGAAAAATAAGAGACAATAGAAAGAATTTTTTCAGTGTCAGAGTAGTTAACAAATGGAATGCATTTATTAATGATGTGGTGGAGGCTGACTTCATACACATTTTCAAATGTAGATATGATAGAGCCCAATAGGCTCAGGAACGCTCAGCTCCCACACAGGACCAGCTAGGGGGGTGGGGGGGTGGTGCCTCCCCCACGCTCAGCTCCCACACAGGACCAGCTAGGGGGGGGGGGTGGTGCCTCCCCCACGCTCAGCTCCCACACAGGACCAGCTAGAGGGGGGGGTGCCTCCCCCACGCTCAGCTCCCACACAGGACCAGCTAGGGAGGGGGTGCCTTCCCCACGCTCAGCACCCACACAGGACCAGCTAGGGGGGGGGGCCTCGCCCAAGCTCAGCTCGCACACAGGACCAGCAAGGGGGGGGGGGGCCTCCCCCACGCTCAGCTCCCACACAGGACCAGCTAGGGAGGGGGTGCCTTCCCCACGCTCAGCACCCACACAGGACCAGCTAGGGGGGGGGGGCCTCGCCCAAGCTCAGCTCCCACACAGGACCAGCTAGGGGGGGGGGCCTCCCCCACGCTCAGCTCCCACACAGGACCAGCTAGGGGGGGGTGGTGCCTCCCCCACGATCAGCTCCCACACAGTTTCAGCTAGGGGGGGTGGTGCCTCCCCCACGCTCAGCTCCCACACAGGACCAGCTAGGGGGGGGGGTGCCTCCCCCACGCTCAGCTCCCACACAGGACCAGCTAGGGGGGGGGTGCCTCCCTCACGCTCAGCTCCCACACAGGACCAGCTAGGGGGGGGGGGTGCCTCCCCCACGCTCAGCACCCACACAGGACCAGCTAGGGGGGGGGGGTGCCTCCCTCACGCTCAGCTCCCACACAGGACCAGCTAGGGGGGGGTGGTGCCTTCCCCACGCTCAGCACCCACACAGGACCAGCTAGGGGGGGGGGCCTCGCCCAAGCTCAGCTCCCACACAGGACCAGCTAGGGGGGGGGCCTCCCCCACGCTCAGCTCCCACACAGGACCAGCTAGGGGGGGGGGTGGTGCCTCCCCCACGATCAGCTCCCACACAGTTTCAGCTAGGGGGGGGGGGGGTGCCTCCCCCACGCTCAGCTCCCACACAGGACCAGCTTGGGGGGGGTGGTGCCTCCCCCACGCTCAGCTCCCACACAGGACCAGCTTGGGGGGGGGGTGGTGCCTCCCCCACGCTCAGCTCCTAAACAGGACCAGCTAGGGGGGGGGGGTGGTGCCTCCCCCATGCTCAGCTCCCACACAGGACCAGCTTGGGGGGGGTGGTGCCTCCCCCACGCTCAGCTCCCACACAGGACCAGCTAGGGAGGGGGGGTGCCTCCCCACCGCTCAGCTCCCACAAAGGACCAGCTGGGGGGGGGGGGTGTCTCCCCCATGCTCAGCTCCCACACAGGACCAGCTAGGGGGGAAGGTTGCTCCCCCACGCTCAGCTCCCACACAGGACCAGTTAGGGGGGGGATAGTGCCTCCCCCACGCTCAGTTCCCACACAGGACCAGCTGGTGGGGGGGGGGGTGGTGCCTCCCCCACGCTCAGTTCCCACACAGGACCAGCTGGGGGGGTGGTGCCTCCCCCACGCTCAGCTCCCACACAGGACCAGCTAGGGGGGGGGTGCCTCCCTCACGCTCAGCTCCCACACAGGACCAGCTAGGGGGGGGGGGTGCCTCCCCCACGCTCAGCACCCACACAGGACCAGCTAGGGGGGGGTTGCTCCCTCACGCTCAGCTCCCACACAGGACCAGCTAGGGGGGGGTGGTGCCTTCCCCACGCTCAGCACCCACACAGGACCAGCTAGGGGGGGGGGCCTCGCCCAAGCTCAGCTCCCACACAGGACCAGTTAGGGGGGGGGGTGGTGCCTCCCCCACGCTCAGCTCCCACACAGGACCAGCTAGGGGGGGGGTGGTGCCTCCCCCACGATCAGCTCCCACACAGTTTCAGCTAGGGGGGGGGTGCCTCCCCCACGCTCAGCTCCCACACAGGACCAGCTTGGGGGGGGGGGTGGTGCCTCCCCCACGCTCAGCTCCTACACAGGACCAGCTAGGGGGTGGGTGGTGCCTCCCCCACGATCAGCTCCCACACAGTTTCAGCTAGGGGGGGGGGGTGCCTCCCCCACGCTCAGCTCCCACACAGGACCAGTTAGGGGGGGGGTAGTGCCTCCCCCACGCTCAGTTCCCAAACAGGACCAGCTGGTGGGGGGGGTGGTGCCTCCCCCACGCTCAGTTCCCACACAGGACCAGCTGGGGGGGTGGTGCCTCCCCCACGGTCTGCTCCCACACAGGACCAGCTAGGGGGGTGTTGCCTCCCCCACGCTCAGCTCCCACAAAGGACCAGCTAGGGGGGAGGTTGCTTCCCCACGCTAAGCTCCCACACAGGACCAGCTAGGGGGGGGGGGTGGTGCCTCCCCCACGCTCAGCTCCCACACAGGACCAGCTAGGGGGGGGGGGTGCCTCCCCCACGCTCAGCTCCCACACAGGACCAGCTAGGGGGGGAGTGCCTCCCCCACGCTCAGCTCCCACACAGGACCAGCTAGGGGGGGGGTGCCTCCCCCACGCTCAGCTCCCACACAGGACCAGCTAGGGGGGGTGGTGCCTCCCCCACGCTCAGCTCCCACACAGGACCAGCTTGGGGGGGGGGGTGGTGCCTCCCCCACGCTCAGCTCCCACACAGGACCAGCTAGGGGGGGGGGTGCCTCCCCCACGCTCAGCTCCCACACAGGACCAGCTAGGGAGGGGGGGGGGGTGCCTCCCCACCGCTCAGCTCCCACACAGGACCAGCTAGGGGGGGGTGGTGCCTCCCCCACGATCAGCTCCCACACAGTTTCAGCTAGGGGGGGGGGGTGGTGCCTCCCCCACGCTCAGCTCCCACACAGGACCAGCATGGGGGGGGGGTGGTGCCTCCCCCACGCTCAGCTCCCACACAGGACCAGCTAGGGGGGGGGGTGGTGCCTCCCCCACGCTCAGCTCCTACACAGGACCAGCTAGGGGGGGGTGGTGCCTCCCCCACGCTCAGCTCCCACACAGGACCAGCTAGGGGGGGGGGTGGTGCCTCCCCCACGCTCAGCTCCTACACAGGACCAGCTAGGGGGGGGGGTGGTGCCTCCCCCACGCTCAGCTCCCACACAGGACCAGCTTGGGGGGGGGGTGGTGCCTCCCCCACGCTCAGCTCCCACACAGGACCAGCTAGGGAGAGGGGGTGCCTCCCCACCGCTCAGCTCCCACAAAGGACCAGCTGGGGGGGGGGGGTGTCTCCCCCATGCTCAGCTCCCACACAGGACCAGCTAGGGGGGAAGGTTGCTCCCCCACGCTCAGCTCCCACACAGGACCAGTTAGGGGGGGGGGGGTAGTGCCTCCCCCACGCTCAGTTCCCACACAGGACCAGCTGGTGGGGGGGGGGTGGTGCCTCCCCCACGCTCAGTTCCCACACAGGACCAGCTGGGGGGGTGGTGCCTCCCCCACGCTCAGCTCCCACACAGGACCAGCTAGGGGGGTGTTGCCTCCCCCACGCTCAGCTCCCACAAAGGACCAGCTAGGGGGGGAGTTGCTTCCCCACGCTAAGCTCCCACACAGGACCAGCTAGGGGGGGGGGTGGTGCCTCCCCCACGCTCAGCTCCCACACAGGACCAGATAGGGGGGGGGTGCCTCCCCCACGCTCAGGTCCCACACAGGACCAGCTAGGGGGGTGGTGCCTCCCCCACGCTCAGCTCCCACACAGGACCAGCTAGGGGGGGGGTGCCTCCTCTACGCTCAGCTCCCACACAGGACCAGCTAGGGGGGGAGTGCCTCCCCCACGCTCAGCTCCCACACAGGACCAGCTAGGGGGGGGGGCCTCGCCCACGCTCAGCTCCCACACAGGACCAGCTAGGGGGGGGTGGTGCCTCCCCCACGATCAGCTCCCACACAGTTTCAGCTAGGGGGGGTGGTGCCTCCCCCACGCTCAGCTCCCACACAGGACCAGCTTGGGGGGGGGGGGTGCCTCCCCCACGCTCAGCTCCCACACAGGACCAGCTAGGGGGGGGGGTGGTGCCTCCTCCACGCTCAGCTCCCACACAGGAGCAGCTAGGGAGGGGGGGGGGTGCCTCCCCACCGCTCAGCTCCCACAAAGGACCAGCTGGGGGGGGGGGTGTCTCCCCCATGCTCAGCTCCCACACAGGACCAGCTAGGGGGGAAGGTTGCTCCCCCACGCTCAGCTCCCACACAGGACCAGTTAAAGGGGGGGGTAGTGCCTCCCCCACGCTCAGTTCCCACACAGGACCAGCTGGGAAGGGGGGTGGTGCCTCCCCCACGCTCAGCTCCCAGACAGGACCAGCTGGGGGGTGGTGCCTCCCCCACGCTCAGCTCCCACACAGGACCAGCTAGGGGGGTGTTGCCTCCCCCACGCTCAGCTCCCACACAGCACCAGCTAGGGGGGGGGGGTGCCTCCCCCACGCTCAGGTCCCACACAGCACCAGCTAGGGGGGTGGTGCCTCCCCCACGCTCAGCTCCCACACAGGACCAGCTAGGGGGGTGGTGCCTCCCCCACGCTCAGCACCCACACAGGACCAGCTAGGGGGGGGGGGGTGCCTCCCCCACGCTCAGCTCCCACACAGGACCAGCTAGGGGGGGGGGGTGCCTCCCCCACGCTCAGCTCCAACACAGGACCAGCTAGGGGGGGGGGGTGCCTCCCCCACGCTAAGCTCCCACACAGGACCAGCTAGGGGGGGGGGGGTGCCTCCCCCACGCTAAGCTCCCACACAGGACCAGCTGGGGGGGGGGGTGGTGCCTCTCCCATGCTCAGCTCCCACACAGGACCAGCTTGGGGGGGGGGTGGTGGTGCCTCCCCCACGCTCAGCTCCCACACAGGACCAGCTAGGGGGGGGTGCCTCCCCCACGCTCAGCTCCCACACAGGACCAGCTAGGGGGGGGGGGTGGTGCCTCCCCCACGCTCAGGTCCCACACAGTACCAGCTAGGGGGGGGTGCCTCCCCCACGCTTAGCTCCAACACAGGACCAGCTAGGGGGGGGTGGTGCCTCCCCCACGCTCAGCTCCCACACAGGACCAGCTAGGGGGGGTGGTGCCTCCCCCACGCTCAGCTCCCACACAGGACCAGCTTGGGGGGGGGGGGTGGTGCCTCCCCCACGCTCAGCTCCCACACAGGACCAGCTAGGGGGGGGGGGGTGCCTCCCCCACGCTCAGCTCCCACACAGGACCAGCTAGGGGGGGGGTGCCTCCCTCACGCTCAGCTCCCACACAGGACCAGCTAGGGGGGGGGGTGCCTCCGCCACGCTCAGCACCCACACAGGACCAGCTAGGGGGGGGGGCCTCGCCCAAGCTCAGCTCCCACACAGGACCAGCTAGGGGGGGGGCCTCGCCCAAGCTCAGCTCCCACACTGGACCAGCTAGGGGGGGGGGCCTCCCCCACGCTCAGCTCCCACACAGGACCAGCTAGGGGGGGGTGGTGCCTCCCCCACGCTCAGCTCCCACACAGGACCAGCTTGGGGGGGGGGGTGCCTCCCCCACGCTCAGCTCCTACACAGGACCAGCTAGGGGGGGGGGTGGTGCCTCCCCCACGCTCAGCTCCCACACAGGACCAGCTTGGGGGGGGGTGGTGCCTCCCCCACGCTCAGCTCCCACACAGGACCAGCTAGGGGGGGGGTGCCTCCCCCACGCTCAGCTCCCACACAGGACCAGCTAGGGGGGGGGGGTGCCTCCCTCACGCTCAGCTTCCACACAGGACCAGCTAGGGGGGGGGGGGGGTGCCTCCCCCACGCTCAGCACCCACACAGGACCAGCTAGGGGGGGGGTGCCTCCCTCACGCTCAGCTCCCACACAGGACCAGCTAGGGGGGGGTGGTGCCTTCCCCACGCTCAGCACCCACACAGGACCAGCTAGGGGGGGGGGGCCTCGCCCAAGCTCAGCTCCCACACAGGACCAGCTAGGGGGGGGCCTCCCCCACGCTCAGCTCCCACACAGGACCAGCTAGGGGGGGGGGTGGTGCCTCCCCCACGATCAGCTCCCACACAGTTTCAGCTAGGGGGGGGGGGTGCCTCCCCCACGCTCAGCTCCCACACAGGACCAGCTTGGGGGGGGTGGTGCCTCCCCCACGCTCAGCTCCCACACAGGACCAGCTTGGGGGGGGGTGGTGCCTCCCCCACGCTCAGCTCCTAAACAGGACCAGCTAGGGGGGGGGGGTGGTGCCTACCCCCATGCTCAGCTCCCACACAGGACCAGCTTGGGGGGGGTGGTGCCTCCCCCACGCTCAGCTCCCACACAGGACCAGCTAGGGAGGGGGGGGTGCCTCCCCACCGCTCAGCTCCCACACAGGACCAGCTTGGGGGGGGGGGGTGGTGCCTCCCCCACGCTCAGCTCCCACACAGGACCAGCTTGGGGGGGGGGGTGGTGCCTCCCCCACGCTCAGCTCCTAAACAGGACCAGCTAGGGGGGGGGGGGTGGTGCCTCCCCCATGCTCAGCTCCCACACAGGACCAGCTTGGGGGGGGGTGGTGCCTCCCCCACGCTCAGCTCCCACACAGGACCAGCTAGGGAGGGGGGTGCCTCCCCACCGCTCAGCTCCCACAAAGGACCAGCTGGGGGGGGGGGGTGTCTCCCCCATGCTCAGCTCCCACACAGGACCAGCTAGGGGGGAAGGTTGCTCCCCCACGCTCAGCTCCCACACAGGACCAGTTAGGGGGGGGGGGGTAGTGCCTCCCCCACGCTCAGTTCCCACACAGGACCAGCTGGTGGGGGGGGGTGGTGCCTCCCCCACGCTCAGTTCCCACACAGGACCAGCTGGGGGGGTGGTGCCTCCCCCACGCTCAGCTCCCACACAGGACCAGCTAGGGGGGGGGGGTGCCTCCCTCACGCTCAGCTCCCACACAGGACCAGCTAGGGGGGGGGGGGTGCCTCCCCCACGCTCAGCACCCACACAGGACCAGCTAGGGGGGGGGGGGTGCCTCCCTCACGCTCAGCTCCCACACAGGACCAGCTAGGGGGGGTGGTGCCTTCCCCACGCTCAGCACCCACACAGGACCAGCTAGGGGGGGGGGCCTCGCCCAAGCTCAGCTCCCACACAGGACCAGCTAGGGGGGGGGGGGTGGTGCCTCCCCCACGCTCAGCTCCCACACAGGACCAGCTAGGAGGGGGTGGTGCCTCCCCCACGATCAGCTCCCACACAGTTTCAGCTAGGGGGGGGGGTGCCTCCCCCACGCTCAGCTCCCACACAGGACCAGCTTGGGGGGGGGGGTGGTGCCTCCCCCACGCTCAGCTCCCACACAGGACCAGCTTGGGGGGGGGTGGTGCCTCCCCCACGCTCAGCTCCTACACAGGACCAGCTAGGGGGGGGGGTGCCTCCCCCACGCTCAGCTCCCACACAGGACCAGCTTGGGGGGGGGGTGGTGCCTCCCCCACGCTCAGCTCCCACACAGGACCAGCTAGGGAGGGGGGGTGCCTCCCCACCGCTCAGCTCCCACAAAGGACCAGCTGGGGGGGGGGTGTCTCCCCCATGCTCAGCTCCCACACAGGACCAGCTAGGGGGGAAGGTTGCTCCCCCACGCTCAGCTCCCACACAGGACCAGTTAGGGGGGGGGGTAGTGCCTCCCCCACGCTCAGTTCCCACACAGGACCAGCTGGTGGGGGGGGGTGGTGCCTCCCCCACGCTCAGTTCCCACACAGGACCAGCTGGGGGGGTGGTGCCTCCCCTACGCTCATCTCCCACACAGGACCAGCTAGGGGGGTGTTGCCTCCCCCACGCTCAGCTCCCACAAAGGACCAGCTAGGGGGGGGGGTTGCTTCCCCACGCTAAGCTCCCACACAGGACCAGCTAGGGGGGGGGGGTGGTGCCTCCCCCACGCTCAGCTCCCACACAGGACCAGCTAGGGGGGGGGTGCCTCCCCCACGCTCAGCTCCCACACAGGACCAGCTAGGGGGGGAGTGCCTCCCCCACGCTCAGCTCCCACACAGGACCAGCTAGGGGGGGGGGGGTGCCTCCCCCACGCTCAGCTCCCACACAGGACCAGCTAGGGGGGGTGGTGCCTCCCCCACGCTCAGCTCCCACACAGGACCAGCTTGGGGGGGGGGGTGGTGCCTCCCCCACGCTCAGCTCCCACACAGGACCAGCTAGGGGGGGGGGGGGTGCCTCCCCCACTCTCAGCTCCCACACAGGACCAGCTAGGGAGGGGGGGGGTGCCTCCCCACCGCTCAGCTCCCACACAGGACCAGCTAGGGGGGGGGTGGTGCCTCCCCCACGATCAGCTCCCACACAGTTTCAGCTAGGGGGGAGGGTGCCTCCCCCACGCTCAGCTCCCACACAGGACCAGCATGGGGGGGGGGGGTGGTGCCTCCCCCACGCTCAGCTCCCACACAGGACCAGCTAGGGGGGGGGGGTGGTGCCTCCCCCACGCTCAGCTCCTACACAGGACCAGCTAGGGGGGGGTGGTGCCTCCCCCACGCTCAGCTCCCACACAGGACCAGCTAGGGGGGGGGTGGTGCCTCCCCCCACGCTCAGTTCCCACACAGGACCAGCTGGGGGGGTGGTGCCTCCCCCACGCTCAGCTCCCACACAGGACCAGCTAGGGGGGTGTTGCCTCCCCCACGCTCAGCTCCCACAAAGGACCAGCTAGGGGGGGGGGGTTGCTTCCCCACGCTAAGCTCCCACACAGGACCAGCTAGGGGGGGGGGGGGTGGTGCCTCCCCCACGCTCAGCTCCCACACAGGACCAGATAGGGGGGGGGGTGCCTCCCCCACGCTCAGGTCCCACACAGGACCAGCTAGGGGGGTGGTGCCTCCCCCACGCTCAGCTCCCACACAGGACCAGCTAGGGGGGGGGGGTGCCTCCCCCACGCTCAGCTCCCACACAGGACCAGCTAGGGGGGGAGTGCCTCCCCCACGCTCAGCTCCCACACAGGACCAGCTAGGGGGGGGGGGCCTCGCCCACGCTCAGCTCCCACACAGGACCAGCTTGGGGGGGGGGGTGGTGCCTCCCCCACGCTCAGCTCCCACACAGGACCAGCTAGGGGGGGGGGGTGGTGCCTCCTCCACGCTCAGCTCCCACACAGGACCAGCTAGGGAGGGGGGGGGGGTGCCTCCCCACCGCTCAGCTCCCACAAAGGACCAGCTGGGGGGGGGGGTGTCTCCTCCATGCTCAGCTCCCACACAGGACCAGCTAGGGGGAAAGGTTGCTCCCCCACGCTCAGCTCCCACACAGGACCAGTTAAAGGGGGGGGTAGTGCCTCCCCCACGCTCAGTTCCCACACAGGACCAGCTGGGGGGGGTGGTGCCTCCCCCACGCTCAGCTCCCAGACAGGACCAGCTGGGGGGGTGGTGCCTCCCCCACGCTCAGCTCCCACACAGGACCAGCTAGGGGGGTGTTGCCTCCCCCACGCTCAGCTCCCACACAGCACCAGCTAGGGGGGGGGGGTGCCTCCCCCACGCTCAGGTCCCACACAGGACCAGCTAGGGGGGTGGTGCCTCCCCCACGCTCAGCTCCCACACAGGACCAGCTAGGGGGGGGGGGTGCCTCCCCCACGCTCAGCACCCACACAGGACCAGCTAGGGGGGGGGGGGCCTCCCCCACGCTCAGCTCCCACACAGGACCAGCTAGGGGGGGGGGTGCCTCCCCCACGCTCAGCTCCAACACAGGACCAGCTAGGGGGGGGGTGCCTCCCCCACGCTAAGCTCCCACACAGGACCAGCTAGGGGGGGGGGTGCCTCCCCCACGCTAAGCTCCCACACAGGACCAGCTGGGGGGGGGTGCCTCCCCCACGCTCAGCTCCAACACAGGACCAGCTAGGGGGGGGTGGTGCCTCCCCCACGCTCAGCTCCAACACAGGACCAGCTAGGGGGGGTGGTGCCTCCCCCACGCTCAGCTCCCACACAGGACCAGCTTGGGGGGGGGGGGTGGTGCCTCCCCCACGCTCAGCTCCCACACAGGACCAGCTAGGGGGGGGGGTGCCTCCCCCACGCTCAGCTCCCACACAGGACCAGCTAGGGGGGGGGGGTGCCTCCCTCACGCTCAGCTCCCACACAGGACCAGCTAGGGGGGGGGTGCCTCCCCCACGCTCAGCACCTACACAGGACCAGCTAGGGGGGGGGCCTCGCCCAAGCTCAGCTCCCACACAGGACCAGCTAGGGGGGGGGGCCTCGCCCAAGCTCAGCTCCCACACTGGACCAGCTAGGGGGGGGGCCTCCCCCACGCTCAGCTCCCACACAGGACCAGCTAGGGGGGGGGTGGTGCCTCCCCCACGCTCAGCTCCCACACAGGACCAGCTTGGGGGGGGGGTGCCTCCCCCACGCTCAGCTCCCACACAGGACCAGCTAGGAGGTGAGTGCCTCCCCCACGCTCAGCTCCCACACAGGACCAGCTAGGGGGGGGGGGCTTCGCCCACGCTCAGCTCCCACACAGGACCAGCTAGGGGGGGGGTGGCTCCCCCACGCTCAGCTCCCACACAGGACCTGCTAGGGGGGGGGGTGGTGCCTCCCCCACGATCAGCTCCCACACAGTTTCAGCTAGGGGGGGTGGTGCCTCCCCCACGCTCTGCTCCCACACAGGACCAGCTAGGGGGGGGGTGGTGCCTCCCCCACGCTCAGCTCCCACACAGGACCAGCTAGGGGGGGGGTGGTGCCTCCTCCACGCTCAGCTCCCACACAGGACCAGCTAGGGAGGGGGGGGGGTGCCTCCCCACCGCTCAGCTCCCACACAGGACCAGCTAGGGGGGGGGTGGTGCCTCCCCCACGATCAGCTCCCACACAGTTTCAGCTAGGGTGGGGGGTGCCTCCCCCACGCTCAGCTCCCACACAGGACCAGCTTGGGGGGGGGTGTGGTGCCTCCCCCACGCTCAGCTCCCACACAGGACCAGCTTGGAGGGGGGGTGGTGCCTCCCCCACGCTCAGCTCCTACACAGGACCAGCTAGGGGGGGGGTGGTGCCTCCCCCACGCTCAGCTCCTAAACAGGACCAGCTTGGGGGGGGGGTGGTGCCTCCCCCACGCTCAGCTCCCACACAGGACCAGCTAGGGAGGGGGGTTGCCTCCCCACCGCTCAGCTCCCACAAAGGACCAGCTGGGGGGGGGTGTCTCCCCCATGCTCAGCTCCCACACAGGACCAGCTGGGGGGGTGGTGCCTCCCCCACGCTCAGCTCCCACACAGGACCAGTTAGGGGGGGGTAGTGCCTCCCCCACGCTCAGTTCCCACACAGGACCAGCTGGTGGGGGGGGGGGGGGTGGTGCCTCCCCCACGCTCAGTTCCCACACATGACCAGCTGGGGGGGTGGTGCCTCCCCCACGCTCAGCTCCCACACAGGACCAGCTAGGGGGGTGTTGCCTCCCCCACGCTCAGCTCCCACAAAGGACCAGCTAGGGGGGGGGGGTTGCTTCCCCACGCTAAGCTCCCACACAGGACCAGCTAGGGGGGGGGTGGTGCCTCCCCCACGCTCAGCTCCCACACAGGACCAGCTAGGGGGGGGGTGCCTCCCCCACGCTCAGGTCCCACACAGGACCAGCTAGGGGGGTGGTGCCTCCCCCACGCTCAGCTCCCACACAGGACCAGCTAGGGGGGGGGGTTGCCTCCCCCACGCTCAGCTCCCACACAGGACCAGCTAGGGGGGGAGTGCCTCCCCCACGCTCAGCTCCCACACAGGACCAGCTAGAGGGGGGGGGGGGCTCGCCCACGCTCAGCTCCCACACAGGACCAGCTAGGGGGGGGTGGTGCCTCCCCCACGATCAGCTCCCACACAGTTTCAGCTAGGGGGGGTGGTGCCTCCCCCACGCTCAGCTCCCACACAGGACCAGCTTGGGGGGGGGTGGTGCCTCCCCCACGCTCAGCTCCCACACAGGACCAGCTAGGGGGGGGGGGTGGTGCCTCCTCCACGCTCAGCTCCCACACAGGACCAGCTAGGGAGGGGGGGGGGTGCCTCCCCACCGCTCAGCTCCTACAAAGGACCAGCTGGAGGGGGGGGGGGTGTCTCCCCCATGCTCAGCTCCCACACAGGACCAGCTAGGGGGGAAGGTTGCTCCCCCACGCTCAGCTCCCACACAGGACCAGTTAAAGGGGGGGGGGTAGTGCCTCCCCCACGCTCAGTTCCCACACAGGACCAGCTGGGGGGGGGGGGTGGTGCCTCCCCCACGCTCAGCTCCCACACAGGACCAGCTGGGGGGGTGGTGCCTCCCCCACGCTCAGCTCCCACACAGGACCAGCTAGGGGGGTGTTGCCTCCCCCACGCTCAGCTCCCACAAAGGACCAGCTAGGGGGGTGGTGCCTCCCCCACGCTCAGCTCCCACACAGGACCAGCTAGGGGGGGGGTGGTGCCTCCCCCACGCTCAGCTCCCACACAGCACCAGCTAGGGGGGGGGGGGTGCCTCCCCCACGCTCAGGTCCCATCACAGGACCAGCTAGGGGGGTGGTGCCTCCCCCACTCTCAGCTCCCACACAGGACCAGCTAGGGGTTGGTGCCTCCCCCACGCTCAGCTCCCACACAGGACCAGCTAGGGGGGGGGGTGGTGCCTCCCCCACGCTCAGCACCCACACAGGACCAGCTAGGGGGGGGGGGTGCCTCCCCCACGCTCAGCTCCCACACAGGACCAGCTAGGGGGGGGGGGGTGCCTCCCCCACGCTCAGCTCCAACACAGGACCAGCTAGGGGGGGGGGGTGCCTCCCCCACG
Source organism: Procambarus clarkii (assembly GCF_040958095.1). Lineage (NCBI taxonomy): Eukaryota > Metazoa > Arthropoda > Malacostraca > Decapoda > Cambaridae > Procambarus > Procambarus clarkii. The sequence continues at coordinate 36,780,427 of NC_091198.1, forward strand.
CTAAGCTCCCACACAGGACCAGCTAGGGGGGGGGGTGCCTCCCCCACGCTAAGCTCCCACACAGGACCAGCTGGGGGGGGGGTGCCTCTCCCATGCTCAGCTCCCACACAGGACCAGCTTGGGGGGGGGGGGTTGCTTCCCCACGCTCAGCTCCCACACAGGACCAGCTAGGGGGGGGGGTGCCTCCCCCACGCTCAGCTCCCACACAGGACCAGCTAGGGGGGGGGGTGCCTCCCCCACGCTCAGCTCCAACACAGGACCAGCTAGGGGGGGGGGTGGTGCCTCCCCCACGCTCAGCTCCCACACAGGACCAGCTAGGGGGGGGGAGCCTCCCCCACGCTCAGCTCCCACACAGGACCAGCTAGGGGGGGGGGTGCCTCCCCCACGCTCAGCTCCCACACAGGACCAGCTAGGGGGGGGGGTGCCTCCCCCACGCTCAGCTCCCACACAGGACCAGCTAGGGGGGGGTGCCTCCCCCACGCTCAGCTCCCACACAGGACCAGCTAGGGGGGGGGGTGGTGCCTCCCCCACGCTCAGCTCCAACACAAGACCAGCTAGGGGGGGGGTGGTGCCTCCCCCACGCTCAGCTCCCACACAGGACCAGCTAGGGGGGGGGGGTGCCTCCCCCACGCTCAGCTCCCACACAGGACCAGCTAGGGGGGGGGGGGTGCCTCCCCCACGCTCAGCTCCAACACAGGACCAGCTAGGGGGGGGGTGGTGCCTCCCCCACGCTCAGCTCCCACACAGGACCAGCTAGGGGGGGGGGTGCCTCCCCCACGCTCAGGTCCCACACAGGACCAGCTAGGGGGGTGGTGCCTCCCCCACGCTCAGCTCCCACACAGGACCAGCTAGGGGGGGGGGTGGTGCCTTCCCCACGCTCAGCTCCCACACAGGACCCGCAAGGGGGGTGGTACCTCCCCCACGCTCAGCTCCCACACAAGACCAGCTAGGGGGGGGGTGGTGCCTCCCCCACGCTCAGCACCCAAACAGGACCAGCTAGGGTGGGGAGTGGTGCCTCCCCCACGCTCAGCTCCCACACAGGACCAGCTAGGGGGGGGTGGTGCCTCCCCCACGATCAGCTCCCACACAGTTTCAGCTAGGGGGGGTGGTGCCTCCCCCACGCTCAGCTCCCACACAGGACCAGCTTGGGGGGGGGTGGTGCCTCCCCCACGCTCAGCTCCCACACAGGACCAGCTAGGGGGGGGTGGTGCCTCCTCCACGCTCAGCTCCCACACAGGACCAGCTAGGGAGGGGGGGGGTGCCTCCCCACCGCTCAGCTCCCACAAAGGACCAGCTGGAGGGGGGGGTGTCTCCCCCATGCTCAGCTCCCACACAGGACCAGCTAGGGGGGAAGGTTGCTCCCCCACGGTCAGCTCCCACACAGGACCAGTTAAAGGGGGGGGGTAGTGCCTCCCCCACGCTCAGTTCCCACACAGGACCAGCTGGGGGGGGGGTGGTGCCTCCCCCACGCTCAGCTCCCACACAGGACCAGCTGGGGGGGTGGTGCCTCCCCCACGCTCAGCTCCCACACAGGACCAGCTAGGGGGGTGTTGCCTCCCCCACGCTCAGCTCCCACAAAGGACCAGCTAGGGGGGTGGTGCCTCCCCCACGCTCAGCTCCCACACAGGACCAGCTAGGGGGGGGGGGGTGGTGCCTCCCCCACGCTCAGCTCCCACACAGCACCAGCTAGGGGGGGGGGTGCCTCCCCCACGCTCAGGTCCCACACAGGACCAGCTAGGGGGGTGGTGCCTCCCCCACTCTCAGCTCCCACACAGGACCAGCTAGGGGTTGGTGCCTCCCCCACGCTCAGCTCCCACACAGGACCAGCTAGGGGGGGGGGGTGGTGCCTCCCCCACGCTCAGCACCCACACAGGACCAGCTAGGGGGGGGGGTGCCTCCCCCACGCTCAACTCCCACACAGGACCAGCTAGGGGGGGGTGCCTCCCCCACGCTCAGCTCCAACACAGGACCAGCTAGGGGGGGGGGGTGCCTCCCCCACGCTAAGCTCCCACACAGGACCAGCTAGGGGGGGGGGGTGCCTCCCCCACGCTAAGCTCCCACACAGGACCAGCTGGGGGGGGGGGGGTGCCTCTCCCATGCTCAGCTCCCACACAGGACCAGCTTGGGGGGGGGGGGTTGCTTCCCCACGCTCAGCTCCCACACAGGACCAGCTAGGGGGGGGGGTGCCTCCCCCACGCTCAGCTCCCACACAGGACCAGCTAGGGGGGGGGTGCCTCCCCCACGCTCAGCTCCAACACAGGACCAGCTAGGGGGGGGGGTGGTGCCTCCCCCACGCTCAGCTCCCACACAGGACCAGCTAGGGGGGGGGGAGCCTCCCCCACGCTCAGCTCCCACACAGGACCAGCTAGGGGGGGGGGGGTGCCTCCCCCACGCTCAGCTCCCACACAGGACCAGCTAGGGGGGGGGGGTGCCTCCCCCACGCTCAGCTCCCACACAGGACCAGCTAGGGGGGGGTGCCTCCCCCACGCTCAGCTCCCACACAGGACCAGCTAGGGGGGGGGGGTGGTGCCTCCCCCACGCTCAGCTCCAACACAGGACCAGCTAGGGGGGGGGTGGTGCCTCCCCCACGCTCAGCTCCCACACAGGACCAGCTAGGGGGGGGGGGTGCCTCCCCCACGCTCAGCTCCCACACAGGACCAGCTAGGGGGGGGGTGCCTCCCCCACGCTCAGCTCCAACACAGGACCAGCTAGGGGGGGGGGTGGTGCCTCCCCCACGCTCAGCTCCCACACAGGACCAGCTAGGGGGGGGGGGTGCCTCCCCCACGCTCAGGTCCCACACAGGACCAGCTAGGGGGGTGGTGCCTCCCCCACGCTCAGCTCCCACACAGGACCAGCTAGGGGGGGGGGGGTGGTGCCTTCCCCACGCTCAGCTCCCACACAGGACCCGCAAGGGGGGTGGTACCTCCCCCACGCTCAGCTCCCACACAAGACCAGCTAGGGGGGGGGGGGTGCCTCCCCCACGCTCAGCACCCAAACAGGACCAGCTAGGGTGGGGAGTGGTGCCTCCCCCACGCTCAGCTCCCACACAGGACCAGCTAGGGGGGGGGGTGTGGTGCCTCCCCCACCCTCAGCTCCCACACAGGACCAGCTAGGGTGGGGGGGTGTATCCCCCACGCTGAGCTCCCACACAGCACCAGCAAGGGGGAGGGGGGGTGCCTCCCCCACGCTCAGCTCCCACACAGGACCAGCTAGAGGGGGGGGGGGTGGTGCCTCCCCCACGCTCAGCTCCCACACAGGACCAGCTAGGGGGTGGTGCCTCCCCCACGCTCAGCTCCCACACAGGACCAGCTAGGGGGGGGGGTGCCTCCCCCACGCTCAGCTCCCACACAGGACCAGCTAGGGGGGGGGTGGTGCCTCCCCCACGCTCAGCACCCACACAGGATCAGCTAGGGGGGGGAGTGGTGCCTCCCCCACGCTCAGCTCCCACACAGGACCAGCTAGGGGGGGTTGTGGTGCCTCCCCCACCCTCAGCTCCCACACAGGACCAGCTAGGGGGGGGGGTGCCTCACCCACGCTCAGCTCCCACACAGCACCAGCTAGGATAGGGGGGGGGGTGCCTCACCTACGCTCAGCTCCCACACAGGACCAGCTAGGGGGGGGGGGGGTGCCTCCCCCACGCTCAGCTCCCACACAGGATCAGCTAGGGGGGGGTGGTGCCTCCCCCACGCTCATGTCCCACACAGGACCAGCTATGGCGGGGGGGTGCCTCCCCCACACTCAGCTCCCACACAGGACCAGCTAGGGGGGGGGGGTGCCTCCCCCACGCTCAGCTCCCACAAAGGACCAGCTAGGGGGGGGGGGAACCTCCCCCACGCTCAGCTCCCACACAGGACCAGCTAGGGGGGGTGGTGCCTCCCCCCACGCTCAGCTCCCACTCAGCACCAGGTAGGGGGGGGGGGGTGCCTCCCCCACGCTCAGCACCCACACAGGACCAGCTAGGGGGGGGGGTGGTGCCTCCCCCACGCTCAGCTCCCACACAGGATCAGCTAGGGGGGGGGGGGTGCCTCCCCCACGGCTCAGCTCCCACACAGGACCAGCAAGGGGGGGTGCCTCCCCCACGCTCAGCTCCCACACAGGACTAGCTAGGGGGGGGGGGGTGGTGCCTCCCCCACGCTCAGCTCCAACACAGGACTAGCTAGGGGGGGAGTGGTGCCTCCCCCACGCTCAGCTCCAACACAGGACTAGCTAGGGGGGGGGTGGTGCCTCCCCCACGCTCAGCTCCCACACAGGACCAGCTAGGGGGGGGGTGGTGCCTCCCCCACGCTCAGCTCCCACACAGGACCAGCTAGGGCTGGTGCCTCCCCCACGCGTCAGCTCCCACACAGGACCAGCAAGGGGGGGGTGCCTCCCCCACGCTCAGCTCCAACACAGGACTAGCTAGGGGGGGGGGTGGTGCCTCCCCCACGCTCAGCTCCCACACAGGACCAGCTAGGGGGGGGGTGGTGCCTCCCCCACGCTCAGCTCCCACACAGGACCAGCTAGGGGTGGGTGGTGCCTCCCCCACGCTCAGCACCCACACAGGACCAGCTACAAGGGGGGTGCCTCCCCCACGCTCAGCTCCCACACAGGACCAGCTAGGGGGGGGGGTGGTGCCTCCCCCACGCTCAGCTCCCACACAGGACCAGCAAGGGGGGGTGCCTCCCCCACGCTCAGCTCCAACACAGGACTAGCTAGGGGGGGGTGGTGCCTCCCACACGCTTAGCTCCCACACAGGATCAGCTAGGGGGGGGGGGTGGTGCCTCCCCCACGCTCAGCTCCCACACAGGAGCAGCTAGGGTGGTGGGGGTGCCTCCCACACAGGACCAGCTAGGGGGGGGGTTGGTGCCTCCCCCATGCTCAGCTCCCACACAGGACCAGCTAGGGGGGGGGATGGTGCCTCCCCCACGCTGAGCTCCCACACAGGACCAGCTAGGGGGGGGATGGTGCCTCCCCCACGCTCAGAACCCACACAGGAGCAGCTAGGGTGGTGGGGGTGCCTCCCCCACGCTCACCACCCACATAGGACCAGCTAGGGGTGGGGGGGTTGGTGCCTCCCCCACGCTCAGCTCCCACACAGGACCAGCTAGGGGGGGGATGGTGCCTCCCCCACGCTCAGAACCCACACAGGAGCAGCTAGGGTGGTGAGGGTGCCTCCCCCACGCTCAGCACCCACACAGGACCAGCTAGGGGGGGGGGGTTGGTGCCTCCCCCACGCTCAGCTCCCACACAGGATCAGCTAGAGGGGGGGGGGTGCCTCCCCCACGCTCAGGTCCCACACAGGACCAGCTAGGAGGGTATCGGAAAATCCGACACTATTTAGTAATATCATACAGACAGATAATATTGCTGCTATATTGTATAAATAAGTTACCAATAGAAAATGTAAATTGTAATGGAATTACCGTCTATAGAAAACGGGATATCATTACCACATACTATTATAAATTCACCACCTAGTATGGTGGGAATTATTCTTAAATACATTAGTCTTTGGACTTTACCATCATAAAAACATCTCATATAAATTAACTTAATTATCAATATTAAAATAGAGTAAATGTGACCCTTCTATCACTTACTGTCATCTGGACAATGTAGGCCAGTAGGGTCAGTTGTGAGGTAGTGGTCAGCCAATGTTATTGAACTGAGACCAGAGGCATGGGAGCAGTTCGGCTCCTGTTAATTTTACTTGGACGAAGTGTTATGGAAACCAAAGGTATACCATCATCAACACGCTGTCAACAAATACAAGTTAAGTGTTCTGCCGAAACCCATTTATCTATCATTTGTGGCCATTAATGTCATTAGGTAGGGTGGGCCTGTTAGAGCACGAGATCGCCTCATACTAAAGGTAATTAAGCCAGGTCTTTATGGTTCCTTGTACAGTGTTTTCTCTGATATAGCTGTCATATATTAGGATTCTGGCTTTACAGCTAGCGCCCTTTTGACAGGTCAAGACGAGGAAGCATGCTTTGTGTACCAGTTACTGGGTGATGGAAGCTACCTCCAAGAGGATAATTTGGTGTCTACATCCTGGTTATACCTGGTGGACTAAGGCCTGCTGTACAATAAGATAAGGAACCTCTTCAATGTGTAGTTAATACTGTAGTTTCATTGGCAGCATATATATAAATTTAATATAACCCCCCCCTAATGTGTAGAGGATCGATTTGTGAGATTATGAGATTATTGCAGAAATACAGTCCACTTATCATCATACAAATTGCTATCGAAGTATACAAATTAACGTAAATATAAATTCTATATAAATTCATATAAATTAAATAAATATAAATCTCACAGGTCGGTTCCCACAGAGGGGGGGTGCCTCCCCACACGCTCAGCACCCGCACAGGACCAGCTAGTGGGGGGTGCCTCCCCACACGCTCAGCTCCCACACAGGACCAGCTAGGGGGGGGGGGTGCCTCCCCCACGCTCAGCTCCCACACAGGACCAGCTAGGGGGGGGGGGTGCCTCCCCCACGCTCAGCACCCACACAGGACCAGCTAGGGGGGGGGTGGTGCCTCCCCCACGCTCAGCTCCCACACAGGACCAGCTAGGGGGGGGGGGTGCCTCCCCCACGCTCAGCTCCCACACAGGACCAGCTAGGGGGCGTGGTGCCTCCCCCACGCTCAGCTCCCACTCAGGACCAGCTGGGGGGAGGGGTGGTGCTTCCCCCACGCTCAGCTCCCACACAGGACCAGCTAGGGGGGGGGGGTGGTGCCTCCCCCACGCTCAGCTCCCACACAGGACCAGCTAGGGGGGGGGGGGTGTGCCTCCCCCACACTCAGCTCCCACACAGGACCAGCTAGGGGGGGTGCCTCCCCCACGCTCAGCTCCCACACAGGACCAGCTAGGGGGGGGGGTGCCTCCCCCACGCTCAGCTCCCACACAGGACCAGCTAGGGGGGGGGGGTGCCTCCCCCACGCTCAGCTCCCACACAGGACCAGCTAGGGGGGGGGTGCCTCCCCCACGCTCAGCTACCACACAGGACCAGCTAGGGGGGGGGGATGCCTCCCCCACGCTCAGCTCCCACACAGGACCAGCAAGGGGGGGGGGGTGCCTCCCCCACGCTCAGCTCCCACACAGGACCAGCTAGGGGGGGGTGCCTCCCCCACGCTCAGCTACCACACAGGACCAGCTAAGGGGGGGTGGTGCCTCCCCCACGCTCAGCTCCCACACAGGACCAGCTAGGGGGGTGGTGCCTCCCCCACGCTCAGCTCCCACACAGGACCAGCTAGGGGGGGGGGTGGTGGTGCCTCCCCCATGCTCAGACCCCACACAGGACCAGCTAGGGGGGGTGGTGCCTCCCCCACGCTCTGCTCCCACACAGGACCAGCTAGGGGGGGGGGTGGTGCCTCCCCCACGCTCAGCTCCCACACAGGACCAGCTAGGGGGGGGGGTGGTGCCTCCTCCACGCTCAGCTCCCACACAGGACCAGCTAGGGAGGGGGGGGGGTGCCTCCCCACCGCTCAGCTCCCACACAGGACCAGCTAGGGGGGGGGTGGTGCCTCCCCCACGATCAGCTCCCACACAGTTTCAGCTAGGGTGGGGGGTGCCTCCCCCACGCTCAGCTCCCACACAGGACCAGCTTGGGGGGGGGGTGTGGTGCCTCCCCCACGCTCAGCTCCCACACAGGACCAGCTTGGAGGGGGGGTGGTGCCTCCCCCACGCTCAGCTCCTACACAGGACCAGCTAGGGGGGGGGGGTGGTGCCTCCCCCACGCTCAGCTCCTAAACAGGACCAGCTTGGGGGGGGGTGGTGCCTCCCCCACGCTCAGCTCCCACACAGGACCAGCTAGGGAGGGGGGTTGCCTCCCCACCGCTCAGCTCCCACAAAGGACCAGCTGGGGGGGGGGGTGTCTCCCCCATGCTCAGCTCCCACACAGGACCAGCTGGGGGGGTGGTGCCTCCCCCACGCTCAGCTCCCACACAGGACCAGTTAGGGGGGGGGGTAGTGCCTCCCCCACGCTCAGTTCCCACACAGGACCAGCTGGTGGGGGGGGGGGGTGGTGCCTCCCCCACGCTCAGTTCCCACACATGACCAGCTGGGGGGGTGGTGCCTCCCCCATCGCTCAGCTCCCACACAGGACCAGCTAGGGGGGTGTTGCCTCCCCCACGCTCAGCTCCCACAAAGGACCAGCTAGGGGGGGGGGGGTTGCTTCCCCACGCTAAGCTCCCACACAGGACCAGCTAGGGGGGGGGTGGTGCCTCCCCCACGCTCAGCTCCCACACAGGACCAGCTAGGGGGGGGGTGCCTCCCCCACGCTCAGGTCCCACACAGGACCAGCTAGGGGGGTGGTGCCTCCCCCACGCTCAGCTCCCACACAGGACCAGCTAGGGGGGGGGGTTGCCTCCCCCACGCTCAGCTCCCACACAGGACCAGCTAGGGGGGGAGTGCCTCCCCCACGCTCAGCTCCCACACAGGACCAGCTAGAGGGGGGGGGGGAGGCTCGCCCACGCTCAGCTCCCACACAGGACCAGCTAGGGGGGGGTGGTGCCTCCCCCACGATCAGCTCCCACACAGTTTCAGCTAGGGGGGGTGGTGCCTCCCCCACGCTCAGCTCCCACACAGGACCAGCTTGGGGGGGGGTGCTGCCTCCCCCACGCTCAGCTCCCACACAGGACCAGCTAGGGGGGGGGGGTGGTGCCTCCTCCACGCTCAGCTCCCACACAGGACCAGCTAGGGAGGGGGGGGGGTGCCTCCCCACCGCTCAGCTCCTACAAAGGACCAGCTGGAGGGGGGGGGGTGTCTCCCCCATGCTCAGCTCCCACACAGGACCAGCTAGGGGGGAAGGTTGCTCCCCCACGCTCAGCTCCCACACAGGACCAGTTAAAGGGGGGGGGGTAGTGCCTCCCCCACGCTCAGTTCCCACACAGGACCAGCTGGGGGGGGGGTGGTGCCTCCCCCACGCTCAGCTCCCACACAGGACCAGCTGGGGGGGTGGTGCCTCCCCCACGCTCAGCTCCCACACAGGACCAGCTAGGGGGGTGTTGCCTCCCCCACGCTCAGCTCCCACAAAGGACCAGCTAGGGGGGGGGTGCCTCCCCCACGCTCAGCTCCCACACAGGACCAGCTAGGGGGGGGGGTGGTGCCTCCCCCACGCTCAGCTCCCACACAGCACCAGCTAGGGGGGGGGGGGTGCCTCCCCCACGCTCAGGTCCCACACAGGACCAGCTAGGGGGGTGGTGCCTCCCCCACTCTCAGCTCCCACACAGGACCAGCTAGGGGTTGGTGCCTCCCCCACGCTCAGCTCCCACACAGGACCAGCTAGGGGGGGGGGTGGTGCCTCCCCCACGCTCAGCACCCACACAGGACCAGCTAGGGGGGGGGTGCCTCCCCCACGCTCAGCTCCCACACAGGACCAGCTAGGGGGGGGGGTGCCTCCCCCACGCTCAGCTCCAACACAGGACCAGCTAGGGGGGGGGGTGCCTCCCCCACGCTAAGCTCCCACACAGGACCAGCTAGGGGGGGGTGCCTCCCCCACGCTAAGCTCCCACACAGGACCAGCTGGGGGGGGGGGTGCCTCTCCCATGCTCAGCTCCCACACAGGACCAGCTTGGGGGGGGGGGGTAGCTTCCCCACGCTCAGCTCCCACACAGGACCAGCTAGGGGGGGGGTGCCTCCCCCACGCTCAGCTCCCACACAGGACCAGCTAGGGGGGGGGGTGCCTCCCCCACGCTCAGCTCCAACACAGGACCAGCTAGGGGGGGGGGGTGGTGCCTCCCCCACGCTCAGCTCCCACACAGGACCAGCTAGGGGGGGGGAGCCTCCCCCACGCTCAGCTCCCACACAGGACCAGCTAGGGGGGGGGGTGCCTCCCCCACGCTCAGCTCCCACACAGGACCAGCTAGGGGGGGGGGTGCCTCCCCCACGCTCAGCTCCCACACAGGACCAGCTAGGGGGGGGGGTGCCTCCCCCACGCTCAGCTCCCACACAGGACCAGCTAGGGGGGGGGTGGTGCCTCCCCCACGCTCAGCTCCAACACAGGACCAGCTAGGGGGGGGGGGGTGGTGCCTCCCCCACGCTCAGCTCCCACACAGGACCAGCTAGGGGGGGGGGGGCCTCCCCCACGCTCAGCTCCCACACAGGACCAGCTAGGGGGGGGGGTGCCTCCCCCACGCTCAGCTCCAACACAGGACCAGCTAGGGGGGGGGGGGTGGTGCCTCCCCCACGCTCAGCTCCCACACAGGACCAGCTAGGGGGGGGGGTGCCTCCCCCACGCTCAGGTCCCACACAGGACCAGCTAGGGGGGGTGGTGCCTCCCCCACGCTCAGCTCCCACACAGGACCAGCTAGGGGGGGGGGTGGTGCCTTCCCCACGCTCAGCTCCCACACAGGACCCGCAAGGGGGGTGGTACCTCCCCCACGCTCAGCTCCCACACAAGACCAGCTAGGGGGGGGGTGGTGCCTCCCCCACGCTCAGCACCCAAACAGGACCAGCTAGGGTGGGGAGTGGTGCCTCCCCCACGCTCAGCTCCCACACAGGACCAGCTAGGGGGGGGTGGTGCCTCCCCCACGATCAGCTCCCACACAGTTTCAGCTAGGGGGGGTGGTGCCTCCCCCACGCTCAGCTCCCACACAGGACCAGCTTGGGGGGGGGGGTGGTGCCTCCCCCACGCTCAGCTCCCACACAGGACCAGCTAGGGGGGGGGGGTGCCTCCTCCACGCTCAGCTCCCACACAGGACCAGCTAGGGAGGGGGGGGGGGGTGCCTCCCCACCGCTCAGCTCCCACAAAGGACCAGCTGGAGGGGGGGGGGGTGTCTCCCCCATGCTCAGCTCCCACACAGGACCAGCTAGGGGGGAAGGTTGCTCCCCACGGTCAGCTCCCACACAGGACCAGTTAAAGGGGGGGGTAGTGCCTCCCCCACGCTCAGTTCCCACACAGGACCAGCTGGGGGGGGGGGGGTGGTGCCTCCCCCACGCTCAGCTCCCACACAGGACCAGCTGGGGGGGTGGTGCCTCCCCCACGCTCAGCTCCCACACAGGACCAGCTAGGGGGGGTGTTGCCTCCCCCACGCTCAGCTCCCACAAAGGACCAGCTAGGGAGGTGGTGCCTCCCCCACGCTCAGCTCCCACACAGGACCAGCTAGGGGGGGGGGTGGTGCCTCCCCCACGCTCAGCTCCCACACAGCACCAGCTAGGGGGGGGGGTGCCTCCCCCACGCTCAGGTCCCACACAGGACCAGCTAGGGGGGGTGGTGCCTCCCCCCACTCTCAGCTCCCACACAGGAGCAGCTAGGGGTTGGTGCCTCCCCCACGCTCAGCTCCCACACAGGACCAGCTAGGGGGGGGGGGTGGTGCCTCCCCCACGCTCAGCACCCACACAGGACCAGCTAGGGGGGGGGGGTGCCTCCCCCACGCTCAGCTCCCACACAGGACCAGCTAGGGGGGGGGGTGCCTCCCCCACGCTCAGCTCCAACACAGGACCAGCTAGGGGGGGGGGGTGCCTCCCCCACGCTAAGCTCCCACACAGGACCAGCTAGGGGGGGGGGTGCCTCCCCCACGCTAAGCTCCCACACAGGACCAGCTAGGGGGGGGGTGCCTCCCCCACGCTCAGCTCCCACACAGGACCAGCTAGGGGGGGGGGGGTTGCCTCCCCCACGCTCAGCTCCCACACAGGACCAGCTAGGGGGGGGGGGTGCCTCCCCCACGCTCAGCTCCCACACAGGACCAGCTAGGGGGGGGGGGTGCCTCCCCCACGCTCAGCTCCCACACAGGACCAGCTAGGGGGGGGGTGGTGCCTCCCCCACGCTCAGCTCCCACACAGGACCAGCTAGGGGGGGGTGGTGCCTCCCCCACGCTCAGCTCCCACACAGGACCAGCTAGGGGGGGGGTGGTGCCTCCCCCACGCTCAGCTCCCACACAGGACCAGCTAGGGGGGGGTGGTGCCTCCCCCACGCTCAGCTCCCACACAGGACCAGCTAGGGGGGGTGGTGCCTCCCCCACGCTCAGCTCCCACACAGGACCAGCTAGGGGTGGGGGTGGTGCCTCCCCCACGCTCAGCTCCCACTACAGGACCAGCTAGGGGGGGGGTGCCTCCCCCACGCTCAGCTCCCACACAGGACCAGCTAGGGGGGGGTGGTGCCTCCCCCACGCTCAGCTCCACACAGGACCAGCTAGGGGGGGGTGGTGCCTCCCCCACGCTCAGCTCCCACACAGGACCAGCTAGGGGGGGGGGGTGCCTCCCCCACGCTCAGCTCCCACACAGGACCAGCTAGGGGGGGGGTGGGTGCCTCCCCACGCTCAGCTCCCACACAAGGACCAGCTAGGGGGGGGGTGCCTCCCCACGCTCAGCTCCCACACAGGACCAGCTAGGGGGGGGGGTGCCTCCCCCACGCTCAGCTCCCACACAGGACCAGCTAGGGGGGGGGGTGGTGCCTCCCCCACGCTCAGCTCCCACACAGGACCAGCTAGGGGGGGGGGGTGGTGCCTCCCCCACGCTCAGCTCCCACACAGGACCAGCTAGGGGGGGTGGTGCCTCCCCCACGCTCAGCTCCCACACAGGACCAGCTAGGGGGGGGGGTGCCTCCCCCACGCTCAGCTCCACACAGGACCAGCTAGGGGGGGGGGGTGGTGCCTCCCCCACGCTCAGCTCCCACACAGGACCAGCTAGGGGGGGGGGTGCCTCCCCCACGCTCAGCTCCCACACAGGACCAGCTAGGGGGGTGGTGCCTCCCCCACGCTCAGCTCCCACACAGGACCAGCTAGGGGGGGGGTGGTGCCTCCCCACGCTCAGCTCCCACACAGGACCAGCTAGGGGGGTGGTGCCTCCCCCACGCTCAGCTCCCACACAGGACCAGCTAGGGGGGGGGGGTGCCTCCCCCACGCTCAGCCCACACAGGACCAGCTAGGGGGGGTGGTGCCTCCCCCACGCTCAGCTCCCACACAGGACCAGCTAGGGGGGGGGTGGTGCCTCCCCCACGCTCAGCTCCCACACAGGACCAGCTAGGGGGGGGGTGTCCCCCACGCTCAGCTCCCACACAGGACCAGCTAGGGGGGGGGGGTGCCTCCCCCACGCTCAGCTCCCACACAGGACCAGCTAGGGGGGGGGTGGTGCCTCCCCCACGCTCAGCTCCCACACAGGACCAGCTAGGGGGTGGGTGCCTCCCCACGCTCAGCTCCCACACAGGACCAGCTAGGGGGGGGGTGCCTCCCCCACGCTCAGCTCCCACACAGGACCAGCTAGGGGGGGGTGGTGCCTCCCCCACGCTCAGCACCCACACAGGATCAGCTAGGGGGGGGAGTGGTGCCTTCCCCCACGCTCAGCTCCCACACAGGACCAGCTAGGGGGGGTTGTGGTGCCTCCCCCCACGCCTCAGCTCCCACACAGGACCAGCTAGGGGGGGGGGGTGCCTCACCCCACGCTCAGCTCCCACACAGGCACCAGCTAGGAGGGGGGGGGTGCCTCACCTACGCTCAGCTCCCACACAGGACCAGCTAGGGGGGGGGTGCCTCCCCCACGCTCAGCTCCCACACAGGACCAGCTAGGGGGGGGGTGGTGTGCCTCCCCCACGCTCAGCTCCCACCACAGGACCATCTAGGGGGGGGTGCCTCCCCACGCTCAGCTCCACACAGGACCAGCTAGGGGGGGGGGTGCCTCCCCCACTCTCAGCTCCACACAGGACCAGCTAGGGGGGTGGTGCCTCCCCCACGCTCAGCTCCCACACAGGACCATCTAGGGGGGGGGGGTGCCTCCCCCACGCTCAGCTCCCACACAGGACCAGCTAGGGGGGGGGGGGGGTGCCTCCCCCACGCTCAGCTCCCACACAGGACCAGCTAGGGGGGGGGGTGCCTCCCCCACGCTCAGCTCCCACACAGGACCAGCTAGGGGGGGTGGTGCCTCCCCACGCTCAGCTCCCACACAGGACCAGCTAGGGGGGGGGTGGTGCCTTCCCCCACGCTCAGCTCCCACACAGGACCATCTAGGGGGGGGTGGTGCCTCCCCCACGCTCAGCTCCCACACAGGACCAGCTAGGGGGGGGGGGTGCCTCCCCCACGCTCAGCTACCACACAGGACCAGCTAGGGGGGGGTGCCTCCCCCACGCTCAGCTCCCACACAGGACCAGCTAGGGGGGGTGGTGCCTCCCCCACGCTCAGCTCCCACACAGGACCAGCTAGGGGGGGGGGGTTGCCTCCCCCCGCGCTCAGTTCCCACACAGGACAGCTAGGGGGGTGGTGCCCTCCCCCACGCCTCAGCTCCACACAGGATCCAGCTAGGGGGGGAGTTGGTGCCTTCACCCACGCTCAGCTCCCACACAGGACCAGCTAGGGGGGGTGTGTAGCCTCCCCCACCCTCAGCTCCCCACAACAGGACCAGCTAGGGGGGGGGGGTGGCCTCCCCCACGCTCAGTCACCCAAACAGCACCAAGCTCAGGGATAGGGGCGAGGGGTGCCTCCCCCATACGCTCAGCTCCCACACAGGACCAGCTAGGGGGGGGGGTGTGTTGCCGTGCCTCCCCACGCCTCAGCATCCCACAACAGGATCCTCAGCTAGGGTGGGGGGGTGTATCCCCCACGCTCATGCTCCCACACAGGCACCAGCTATGGGTAGGGGGGGGTGCCTCCCCCACACTCAGCTGCCCACACAGCACTAGGAACAAGCTAGGGGGGGGGGGGTGCCTCCCCCACGCTCAGCTCCCACACAGGACCAGCTAGGGGGGTGGTGCCCTCCCCCACGCTCAGCTCCCACACAGGACCAGCTAGAGGGGGGTGGGTGCCTCCCCCACGCTCAGCTCCCACACAGGACCAGCTAGGGGGGGGGTGGTGCCTCCCCCACGCTCAGCTCCCACACAGGACCAGCTAGGGGGGGGGGGGTGCCTCCCCCACGCTCAGCTCCCACACAGGACCAGCTAGGGGGGGGGGGTGCCTCCCCCACGCTCAGCTCCCACACAGGACCAGCTAGGGGGGGGGGTGCCTCCCCCACGCTCAGCTCCCACAAAGGACCAGCTAGGGGGGGTGGTGACCTCCCCCACGCTCAGCTCCCACACAGGACCAGCTAGGGGGGGGGGTGCCTCCCCCACGCTCAGCTCCCACACAGGCACCAGGTAGGGGGGGGGGTGCCTCCCCCACGCTCAGCATCCCACACAGGACCAGCTAGGGGGTGGGGGGTGGTGCCTCCCCACGCTCAGCTCCCACACAGGATCAGCTAGGGGGGGGGTGCCTCCCCCACGTCAGCTCCCACACAGGACCAGCAAGGGGGGGTGCCTCCCCCACGCTCAGCTCCCACACAGGACTAGCTAGGGGGGGGTGGTGCCTCCCCCACGCTCAGCTCCAACACAGGACTAGCTAGGGGGGGTGGTGCCTCCCCCACGCTCAGCTCCAACACAGGACTAGCTAGGGGGGGGGTGGTGCCTCCCCCACGCTCAGCTCCCACACAGGACCAGCTAGGGGGGGGTGGTGCCTCCCCCACGCTCAGCTCCCACACAGGACCAGCTAGGGCTGGTGCCTCCCCCACGGTCAGCTCCCACACAGGACCAGCAAGGGGGGGTGCCTCCCCCACGCTCAGCTCCAACACAGGACAGCTGTGGGGGGGG
Source organism: Procambarus clarkii (assembly GCF_040958095.1). Lineage (NCBI taxonomy): Eukaryota > Metazoa > Arthropoda > Malacostraca > Decapoda > Cambaridae > Procambarus > Procambarus clarkii. The sequence goes on from NC_091198.1 coordinate 36,795,962, forward strand.
TGGTGCCTCCCTCACGCTCAGCTCCCACACAGGACCAGCTAGGGGGTTGGTGCCTCCCCCACGCTCAGCACACACAGGACCAGCTACAAGGGGGGTGCCTCCCCCACGCTCAGCTCCCACACAGGACCAGCTAGGGGGGGGGGGTGGTGCCTCCCCCACGCTCAGCTCCCACACAGGACCAGCAAGGGGGGGTGCCTCCCCCACGCTCGCTCCAACACAGGACTAGCTAGGGGGGGGTGGTGCCTCCCACACGCTTAGCTCCCACACAGGATCAGCTAGGGGGGGGGGGTGGTGCCTCCCCCACGCTCAGCTCCCACACAGGAGCAGCTAGGGTGGTGGGGGTGCCTCCCACACAGGACCAGCTAGGGGGGGGTTGGTGCCTCCCCCATGCTCAGCTCCCACACAGGACCAGCTAGGGGGGGGGATGGTGCCTCCCCACGCTGAGCTCCCACACAGGACCAGCTAGGGGGGGGATGGTGCCTCCCCCACGCTCAGAACCCACACAGGAGCAGCTAGGGTGGTGGGGGTGCCTCCCCCACGCTCAGCACCCACATAGGACCAGCTAGGGGTGGGGGGGTTGGTGCCTCCCCCACGCTCAGCTCCCACACAGGACCAGCTAGGGGGGGGATGGTGCCTCCCCCACGCTCAGAACCCACACAGGAGCAGCTAGGGTGGTGAGGGTGCCTCCCCCACGCTCAGCACCCACACAGGACCAGCTAGGGGGGGGGGGTTGGTGCCTCCCCCACGCTCAGCTCCCACACAGGATCAGCTAGGGGGGGGGGGTGCCTCCCCCACGCTCAGGTCCCACACAGGACCAGCTAGGAGGGTATCGGAAAATCCGACACTATTTAGTAATATCATACAGACAGATAATATTGCTGCTATATTGTATAAATAAGTTACCAATAGAAAATGTAAATTGTAATGGAATTACCGTCTATAGAAAACGGGATATCATTACCACATACTATTATAAATTCACCACTAGTATGGTGGGAATTATTCTTAAATACATTAGTCTTTGGACTTTACCATCATAAAAACATCTCATATAAATTAACTTAATTATCAATATTAAAATAGAGTAAATGTGACCCTTCTATCACTTACTGTCATCTGGACAATGTAGGCAGTAGGGTCAGTTGTGAGGTAGTGGTCAGCCAATGTTATTGAACTGAGACCAGAGGCATGGGAGCAGTTCGGCTCCTGTTAATTTTACTTGGACGAAGTGTTATGGAAACCAAAGGTATACCATCATCAACACGCTGTCAACAAATACAAGTTAAGTGTTCTGCCGAAACCCATTTATCTATCATTTGTGGCCATTAATGTCATTAGGTAGGGTGGGCCTGTTAGAGCACGAGATCGCCTCATACTAAAGGTAATTAAGCCAGGTCTTTATGGTTCCTTGTACAGTGTTTCTCTGATATAGCTGTCATATATTAGGATTCTGGCTTTACAGCTAGCGCCCTTTTGACAGGTCAAGACGAGGAAGCATGCTTTGTGTACCAGTTACTGGGTGATGGAAGCTACCTCCAAGAGGATAATTTGGTGTCTACATCCTGGTTATACCTGGTGGACTAAGGCCTGCTGTACAATAAGATAAGGAACCTCTTCAATGTGTAGTTAATACTGTAGTTTCATTGGCAGCATATATATAAATTTAATATAACCCCCCCCTAATGTGTAGAGGATCGATTTGTGAGATTATGAGATTATTGCAGAAATACAGTCCACTTATCATCATACAAATTGCTATCGAAGTATACAAATTAACGTAAATATAAATTCTATATAAATTCATATAAATTAAATAAATATAAATCTCACAGGTCGGTTCCCACAGAGGGGGGGTGCCTCCCCACACGCTCAGCACCCGCACAGGACCAGCTAGTGGGGGGTGCCTCCCCACACGCTCAGCTCCCACACAGGACCAGCTAGGGGGGGGGGGTGCCTCCCCCACGCTCAGCTCCCACACAGGACCAGCTAGGGGGGGGGTGCCTCCCCCACGCTCAGCACCCACACAGGACCAGCTAGGGGGGGGGTGGTGCCTCCCCCACGCTCAGCTCCCACACAGGACCAGCTAGGGGGGGGGGGTGCCTCCCCCACGCTCAGCTCCCACACAGGACCAGCTAGGGGGCGTGGTGCCTCCCCCACGCTCAGCTCCCACTCAGGACCAGCTGGGGGGAGGGGTGGTGCTTCCCCCACGCTCAGCTCCCACACAGGACCAGCTAGGGGGGGGGGTGGTGCCTCCCCCACGCTCAGCTCCCACACAGGACCAGCTACGGGGGGGGGTTGTGCCTCCCCCACACTCAGCTCCCACACAGGACCAGCTAGGGGGGGGGTGCCTCCCCCACGCTCAGCTCCCACACAGGACCAGCTAGGGGGGGGGTGCCTCCCCCACGCTCAGCTCCCACACAGGACCAGCTAGGGGGGGGGGGGTGCCTCCCCCACGCTCAGCTCCCACACAGGACCAGCTAGGGGGGGGGTGCCTCCCCCACGCTCAGCTACCACACAGGACCAGCTAGGGGGGAGGGATGCCTCCCCCACGCTCAGCTCCCACACAGGACCAGCAAGGGGGGGGGTGCCTCCCCCACGCTCAGCTCCCACACAGGACCAGCTAGGGGGGGGGTGCCTCCCCCACGCTCAGCTACCACACAGGACCAGCTAAGGGGGGGTGGTGCCTCCCCCACGCTCAGCTCCCACACAGGACCAGCTAGGGGGGTGGTGCCTCCCCCACGCTCAGCTCCCACACAGGACCAGCTAGGGGGGGGGTGGTGGTGCCTCCCCATGCTCAGACCCCACACAGGACCAGCTAGGGGGGGGGGGTGCCTCCCCCACGCTCAGCTCCCACACAGGACCAGCTAGGGGTGGTGGTGCCTCCCTCACGCTCAGCTCCCACACAGGACCAGCTAGGGGGGGGGTGGTGCCTCCCCCACGCTCAGCTCCCACACAGGACCAGCTAGGGGTGGTGGTGCCTCCCTCACGCTCAGCTCCCACACAGGACCAGCTAGGGGGGGGTGGTGCCTCCCCCACGCTCAGCACCCACACAGGACCAGCTAGGGGGGGGGGGGTGGTGCCTCCCCACGCTCAGCTCCCACACAGGACCAGCTTGGGGGGGGGTGCCTCCCCCACGCTCAGCTCCCACACAGGACCAGCTAGGGGGGGGGGTGGTGCCTCCCCCACGCTCAGCACCCACACAGGACCAGCTAGGGTGGGGGGTGGTGCCTCCCCCACGCTCAGCTCCCACACAGGACCAGTTGGGGGGGGGTGCCTCCCCCACGCTCAGCTCCCACACAGGACCAGCTAGGGGGGGGGGGTGATGGTGCCTCCCCCACGCTCAGCTAACACACAGGACCAGCTAGGGGGGGGGGGTGCCACCCCCACGCTCAGCTCCCACACAGGACCAGCTAGGGGGGGGTGGTGCCTCCCCCACGCTCAGCTCCCACACAGGACCAGCTAGGAGGGGGTGCCTCCCCCACGCTCAGACCACACAGGACCAGCTAGGGGGGGGTGGTGCCTCCCCCACGCTCAGCTCCCGCACAGGACCATCTAGGGGGGGGGGTGGTGCCCCCCCACGCTCAGCTCCCACACAGGACCAGCTAGGGGGGGGTTGCCCCCCCACGCTCAGCTCCCACACAGGACCAGCTAGGGGGGGGTGGTGCCCCCCACGCTCAGCTCCCGCACAGGACCAGCTAGGGGGGGGGGGGGGGTGGTGCCCCCCACGCTCAGCTCCCACACAGGACCAGCTAGGGGGGGGGGTGCCTCCCCCACGCTCAGCGCCCACACAGGACCAGCTAGGGGGGGGTGGTGCCTCCCCCACGCTCAGCTCCCACACAGGACCAGCTAGGGGGGGGGTGCCTCCCCCACGCTCAGCTCCCACACAGGACCAGCTAGGGGGGGGTGGTGCCTCCCCCACGCTCTGCTCCCACACAGGACCAGCTAGGGGGGGGGGTGCTCCCCCACGCTCAGGTCCCACACAGGACCAGCTAGGGGGGGGGGTGCCTCCCCACGCTCTGCTCCCACAACAGGACCAGCTAGGGGGGGGGGT